>NC_050529.1:21239568-21283593 GCF_002922805.2 Oryzias melastigma
TTAGGAAGATAAAGGCATTATTTTTTATTACTGAAGTACCGCAATAAGCACCGAAAGGGAACCGAAACAAAAGAACCGCGGTAGCACCAGAACCACATCAGAACCCATCGGTGCCCAACCCTACTGATTTCACGAACTAAAAAATCTACTCAATATGAATGTTTTATGTCTATTTGTGACTCTACTGTATACTCATGATGAAACATTTCATTGTTTTGCAAAAAGTGTTCAAGCCCAAAGCATAGTGGACTATATTCGCCAATCTAGTGAGCATTGATGCACACTGGTTTTCGCAAAGACTTCTGGGAAATTTCTAATTTCAAATTGTAGATTCTCACAGCACAACAAAACAGCTAACGCACTATAAAGTGCAGGGGTCTGCGACCTTTAGAGGAGCTTTCACACCGAACGCGATTCGCACTACAAATTCACGTGTCCCACCCCTCTATTGCCGCACGGCCAATTCGCTACTCGCCGCCTCTAAAAAAATGTGGGAGGAGCTACCAGCCCTGTCTGTGCATATCTCACTAGGAATGAACAAAAGACACAGGATGGCGAGGAATAAGGTTTATTTATGGTGACCCATGTTTGGGTTATGACTATTGTTAAAACATTTTCCCGGTACAGGGGCTGTGTCTGTATGACAGCCGCTTCCACTGTGTTTCTGTGTCTCTGTGGCTGAGCTTGTAAGCTCACTGTTTCGTATTAGTCCGAGGGGGGAAAATAAAATTAGGAGACCTTTTTTCTTTTTTTTAATGTCTCAATGAGGCCAGAGCCGGCAGCCTCTGAAACCCGTAGCGGCTCTCTGTCTGCCGGCATATCGAGCAAGTGAGCTTCGCCGCAGGAGCAAAAGCCGCCGATCTGTCCAGACTGTATTCTGCGTTTACCCAAAAGTATGTGTCCTTTACATCCATTTTGCTCATGACCCGATTAGTCGACTAATCAGAAAAAATAATCAGGGATTAGTCAACTATTAAAATAATCGTTTGTGGCAGCACTAGGGAGCAGGAAGGGAATGTGGACATAACCTTTATATTCTTTATTTTGGTTGTTCATTCATTTTAAAACAGCAGCCAAAACATGAATAAATGGCAGAAACACTTTTCTAATGGCAAAACAAAGAAACTACAGTAACCAGCAACGCCACCAAAACACCACAAGCATAAAGACTACAACAAAAAAATATCACCCAACTCTGAAAGTCTCACAGCTTTTGAGCGATGGTATTTCTTCACAGCATCATTAATGTGATAATGGCTGTTGTTTTATGGTAATTGTGCGTGCTGTGTTTTAGAAAGCCTCATTGTTCAGAGGACAGTCAGCTCATAAACAAAGTTTATGAAAAGCCATTTAACTCCTTTAATAGAATGATAAAAATGACCCAGTAATTACAGAACGTCTTTCTGCTCCACGTTTCTGTTAAAGCCAGTGAAAAAAGTCAGAAATGAAATGTTAATGCTCGTGTCTAAATATCTGCATGACAACGAAACTGCTGCTGATGCTTTTTAAAGACGTATTATTACTAAACACAACAAACGCCTGCAATGAGTCGCTTCAGGGTCTGTTTTTTCAGGTGAGAAGATTCTGATGTTTTTGCAGTTTTCATAATTATAAACTTTGACATTCACCTTTATGCTCCTGTTATTTTGAGACTGAATTGCCATATTTCCTCATGAGGAGAACCTCACAAATGGCCTTAAAATATCCAAGTGATTATCACTGTTGCATTAAAGAAATGGACCAAAAATCTGCTTTGTTTATATTTTTTGCATTCTAAAAGAAGATTTTTAAACTATTCCATTAAGATATATTTACTTTTCATTGTGTTTTAGCATTATTTATGGTTTCTGTTGAGTATTCTTTTTTTCAGTCCAGCCCTGACTTCTCAGGTGCTTGAATGATTTATAAATGAAGACGGATTGGACTCCCACATGCTGCAGGAAGCTCTCAGAGATCATTAGAACCGAGAGAACGTAAAGTTTCATTTTTCCCCAGAGTGTGACTTCTTCTCAGACAACAGGATTACTGGTTCCTCCTGGAGTTTAGAGTCAAACGTGGGGTAACGCCCGAGCTTCCAGGTAACACTTTTCTCCTTTGTAGAGTCCTTTTACTGCTACATTCAGACGACAGATTCACTCTAGATCTTTGAAATTTGACTTCAAAATGTACGTTTTAATAAATGTTGTAGAAAGAACCTGAATCTTGTCTAATCCTATGTTGCTGTAGGTTTAGACTGTGGGGAGAAATCCCATGATGCACTGCAAGAAAACCCACTCCAAGGAAATTTGTGTTTTTAACATGTTCATGTGGCATTTTCCGGAAGATGGAGGAAATATATAAAGACGATTATAATTATTAAAATTGCCTTTCTGCTTAATTCTTTATTCACTTTGTTGTGAATCAGGAGCAGATGAAGAAACGCTGTTAGAAAAAGAGCGCATGTGTGACGTAGACGGAAAAATGTGTTGTTGTTTTCTTCAAATCAAGTCTCCATCTTAAACACACTGTTTCTGAACAAGCATTTTCTCTTGAATTATAACAAAATGAAATATTTTAGCAATTATTGATTGGTTTATGTGCATTGAATTACCAAAAATCAAAATGCATTAAAACGGCACCTGGATTAAATTGTGTGATTGTTTTGAATTCTTTGATTATGCTTTCTGTTGAATACGGCTTCACATTCCTGTGCTGGATTATAAAGCCTGTTATTGTGAAAATGATTTTTTTTTTTTTGATGTACAAATCCTGTTTTATTTTATTTGAGATCTGCTGAATTTGTTCTCTTATTTTATGAGAATCTGGGCCCAGGTTTAGTTTTGTTGCTTAAATTTCCCTCTATGAAAAAGCGCTGCAGTCCGTGTGTCTGCGCAGTTGCAGACGCCTCTGCCTTGTGTTGTGTCCAATCTGATACTTTGAGACAAAAATTCTCCAATTTTCCTTCTTTGTCCTGGATGTGGTGATGAAATGACCACAGGGTTCCTGAGCCTGAAGATCCAGGTGAGGAGTAATCCTCTACCTCCACAGTAGGAGGCGCTGCACCCATTGACCCCAACATACTAACACTGACCCACATAAACATCTAGAACTGAACATTTTTCTGGACTGTGAGGGCCTCTGTCATCTTCTCTGGATTGTGCAAATGAAATGTGAAGTCACGTTCAAGCTAAAGAATAAGTTGGAATCCTTGTTTTAAGAAAAAATGTTGGCATTGTTGGTAATGTTTTAAATACTGTATTAACACGTTCATTTTTGTTGATTAATCGTGTGCATTAATGTTAACACCCCTGTTATATATATATAATTTTTCTTATATTTTAACCTCACAAAAAATAATAACTCCACAGAACTTGAAGCAAACCCAACTACCTGGGCACATTTTCAAGTAATTTAGTCTAAAAATGATTATCGAAAACTATCACAATTTTTTTACAACATTTAGGAAAGAGAGCTGCAACTTCCAGCTTTTTCTGCCTTCATTATTACAAAAGATACATGAGGAACTGTACATCAATACTCCATATGGAGTCTCTCCTCTTTTTACATTTTTGGATGCTGGGGTGAAGCAGGATTTTTGTCGAGGAAGAAGTGTACCTTGGCTCAAAAAAGGTTGAAAAACAATCTCCTAGAGTCTGTGGCTGAGGTGGGTGGGAGGAAGACGCAACGGAAACTGGAATCCATAATGAGCAATCTTCTTCACCATCAGCATGGGACCATGGGAGTCTGGAGGAGCTCTTTTAGTCAGAGACTTTAACAAGGATCTTTATTCCTGTCCGCTATTAGACTCTATAAGTCATTGGACAATAGCGACTGTTGTTATTGTTTTTGTTAGGGATATTTGTGGTTTTAACATTAATCTGTCTGCTGTTTTTTAATAGAGTTATGGCTACAAGGTCATCCCCCCTTTGTTGGATCAATAAAGTTTTATTTTATGTTAGTCTTTACGCCAGTTGGGTTAATAAATGATGCAGTGACAGAGATAATGTTTGTTATGATAGCAGACAGATCCATCTGTTTCAGTCACTAAAAAATGAACTTATGCAAAGTATATCTTTAGAAAATGTAATTCTTAACAAAAGAAAAAAAAATAGACTTTTGAAAGTGTAATAGAATAACTGTCCTTAAGTCATTTTTTGTGAAATTAGGACAAGGATTAAAAAGAGAAAAGATGAATAAAAGATGAATGAAGTGTGAGGAGAGAGGGTCTAAAACAGTCCAGCCTCTGCAGCTCTGTACTCCCTGCCAGCTATTGTTTCCTGAGGATTTCCTCTCACAGCTGAAACAGCTACAAACCCAGAAGGACCTCCATCTTTGCTATCTAAGAACCGTGTTCCTCCTCGCTGAGGGAGTGTTGGAGGAAATGAAAAGCTCTTCCAGATGGCTCAGCTTGTAACCCCGTTCAGCCTCAGTAAAGAAGTGATCTGATGCTTCCACAAACCCAGCCGCACGCCAAGAGCACGCCTAAACAAGTAAAAAAAAAAAAAAAAAAACTTGCATCTAATACCGCACTCCACTTTCTGTGGTCTCGTAAACACACGCTCAATTCCACTAAGTTCTCTACAAGGTCACATGCTGGCGTGCGTCTCATCTTCCTGTTGATTTAGAGTCCAGACAGACGTTACTTTCCTGTTTCTTTTCATTAACCTTCATCTACTGACAGACTGTTTTTTTTTTTTTGGTCAAAGCACAAACTTTACATATTGTATGTCATTTAGTTGCTATGAAATGGAAAACTCGTGTTTAAATTAAGCACGCCGTGGTGACTAGATTAAGCAAATGCAGTTCTTACTGCTCTGTTATGTTAATGATGGTGTGTGATATGTTAAAAGCCTGAGCTGCCTCTACCACCTGCAGAAGTTTTCAGACAACACTCCCATCGCTGAGTGACATATGAAGATGACGAGGAGCATAAGAGGGTCATTGAGGATTTCGTCTGCTGGTAGAAAATTAACAGCAACAAGACAAAGGACAAAGGCTTTTACCTGTTTCCTCCAGGTAAAAGATGTTGAGACTGTGGATTCCTAAAAACTTCTGGATGTCCTGTGCAAGAATGGTCAGAGTCAACTCCTCCTGCTGAGGAGACCGAGGTTCTTTGGAGTTTGCAGGACTGTTAAAGACTTTTTAGGATGGAGCCCTCTTCTACGGAGTGTCTTACTGGTGGACGCACAGGCAGAAACCGGAAAATATTGCAAATATGGGGCTCTGATTAGGGATGTCCCCTAGAGTGGTCCAAGTGTCCAAGCGTCACACTCGTGGTACTGGACCGCAGAACGAAAAGAACGCAATCATAATAAACAACTTGTGTCTTATTTTGTGCAACAAATATTAGAACTTTAGTGCAACATTGCTGAAACCAGTGATATTATGTCTTTGACAGGCATTGACACCAACTGAATTGGAATTATCTGTAAAATTCAGTGTTAACAACAGCAGCACTACTCCTTAGTGCAAAATTGTTGTAAACAACAGAGCAAACATTAAATAAGCCAAGTACCTGCCAAGCACATTTGTGCTCATGACAGCCAGTCTCCCAACATGCGGCCCTTATCTACCTACAAAGGAACATCTCACCAAAGGATGACGAATATTATGTTTTACAGTCTCTTCAAATAAAAATAAAAGAATGATTTTTGGTGAGAACCCATTGATAACCAATTGCAGTACTGAAATGTTGCGATTTAACGTAATATTGATATTTTGGCACACTCCTAGTCTGGTGGTAGGTGGGTGGCAGTCAGGTGGCAGGCGGGTGGCAGTCCAGTGATTGGTGGGTGGTAGTCCAGTGACAGGTGGGTGGTAGTCCAGTGATTGGTGGGTGGCAGTCCAGTAACCGGCGGATGGCAGTCCAGTGACAGGTGGGTGGCAGTCCAGTGACAGGTGGGTAGGAGTCCAGTGACAGGTGGGTGGTAGTCCAGTGATTGGTGGGTGGCAGTCCAGTGACAGGTGGGTGGCGGTCCAGTGACAGGTGGGTGGTAGTCCAGTGACAGGTGGGTGGTAGTCCAGTGACAGGTGGGTGGTAGTCCAGTGACAGGTGGGTGGTAGTCCAGTGATTGATGGGTGGCAGTCCAGTGGCAGGTGGGTGGCAGTCCAGTGATTGGTGGGTGGCAGTCCAGTGGCAGGTGGGTGGCAGTCCAGTGACAGGTGGGTGGTAGTCCAGTGATTGGCGGGTGGTAGTCCAGTGATTGGTGGCAGGTGGGTGGGAGTCTAGTGGCAGGCAAGTGGTAGTCCAGTGATTGATGGCAGGTGGGTTGGAGTCTAGTGGCAGGCAAGTGGTAGCCCAGCGACAGGCGGGTGGCAGTCCAGTAGCAGACAGGTGGCAGTCCAGTGACAGGCGGGTTGCAGTCCAGATACAGGTGGGTGGGAGTATAGTGGCAGTCCAGTGGCAGGCAGGTGGCAGGTAGGCAGTAGGGAAATAATAGATAGGAGGGTCTCCAAGGTCCCCACAATCTTCTAATGATCGACCGATTTCATGTCAACACCAATATTTTACACCAACCTTCTACCACCCATGAGTGCATGCACTAGTTTTGGGTAGTTTGGATAGTCC
This sequence comes from Oryzias melastigma, assembly GCF_002922805.2. Classification (NCBI taxonomy): domain Eukaryota; kingdom Metazoa; phylum Chordata; class Actinopteri; order Beloniformes; family Adrianichthyidae; genus Oryzias; species Oryzias melastigma. The sequence continues at coordinate 21,246,116 of NC_050529.1, forward strand.
AGTGTAAATACCAAATGCTAAAATTATGTGTAAAAGGCCTGTTAGCGTATTTTTAAACATGAATCACATGCTCATTGTGAATGTAGCATTGGGCACATTTGTTAAAGGAATTGAGGGTAAAACTAAAAACGTCTCATGATTTATTTCGAGTTCCAAATGACAAAACAAGAGTCCACATGTGTTCGTAGATTTAGCAGTTTTGTTTGATAGCAGGCCACATATCCAGCCATGCTATTCCTACAAAAAAACCCAAATGTTCCTTTCAAGTGTCCACAGAGGGCTGATCCTCAAGAAGAATTATTACATTTAACCCAACACACAAAATCCTCTTCTGTCTTTGATAAGTTTTAGTTTCCAAATCCTGCACACCTTCCCTGTAATGGCCGTGTCCAGGAGTGGGCTGTGACCCAGCAGTGTTTCTCTGGTCCTGTGTGATCAGAGAGCGGACCCACAGATATAATCTCACAGATGGGGTCTTTCTGTCTTGTTTCTCTTCATGTTCCCCCTCTCCAGGCTGTGAAACAGCCACAGAGCAGGGAAGTGATGAAGCGGCGGAGGTGAGGGGTGTCAGGATGAAAGGGAAATGACGGGTCGGAGTATTTACATCACCCCAGACCATCTGGATGCAAGGAGAAACACTGAGAGAATAAAGAACGAGAAAGAAAAAAAAATGTCCGGAATGAATCTGAAATGTTTACAGGGAGGAAAAGATGAGCAAAGGGGAAAAGGAAGAGAAGAATGAAACATGTTCTCTTGATTAGGCCCAGAAGCGCCTTTCCTCTCTGTGGCACTCCTGATGCTTTCGTTTGGAGAAATGTGATCCGGACTGAAGGGTGAGCAAATCATCAACACATTTGGAATGGAGAAACAAATGTGTGCGTGTCTCAGTGTGTATGCTCTCCAACATCTGAAACAGACTGATAAAAGAGGCATCAAAGTGGGAACGGAGCTGTGGCACGGCTGTTAGCCGCTAAACCCAAGAAGAACTGCTTCAGAGCGTTGAGTCATATCACGCCACTGACCGGAGCATCAAGTTTCCATCAACAAATACTCCGTCTTCCTTTCATTTGTGCCTGTTGGTGGTTGATACTGACATGGATCAGATTTGAAGCTACACATTGGAACTGCGTGTTGCTGTTATAATCTGTTCTGGTCTGCACAAACTCATTTCACCTTTTGTTGACTTTTTTTGTCATTTTTGGACAAAAAGTTGTGTTGAACTTTTATTCATTGAAAGTGTAAAACTTGCTGAAATTCCTTCTTTTTCTGCATTTGTAAAGAGGTCATGCAGGTTTCATTACTCAGATGATTATAGATGGGACTCAGCTGTGTCATGAGTCTTTGTTAGTTTGGCAAAATGTTCAAAATATACATGGAGTTTGCTTTTCTTCTTTAGTTTAGCTCCAATAAACCCCCTCAAGGCTATCCAGTCACGTTTTTAGATTTGATCATTGACTGTATATGATAATTGGACTGAGTGACCCCTCTCCCTGGAGTTACAGACAGGAAGTACCTGCTGGCTCCAAGAAGCTAAAATCCCATAGACTTCTATGGAAGAATAACCAGCTATTACCCATTCTATTAGCCAGAATAATCATTCCTACTCTGATACCTTTTCTAACAGAACTCCTGAAACAAGTTAGTGAAAAATCTAAACCTGTGAAACTAAATTGAGTGGGAAAAAAAACTGGGAAATTTCAGCTGTAAGAACTTCACTCACAAATAATAAACTTTTACAGCTTCTGTCTAACATGTTTGAGGTCAGGTTGGAGATCTCCTATGATGAGCAGATTATAGCACACATTGATGTAATTTCAATTCAGTTTGATTGCTGTAAATTGTTCCATATTTGCATTTGATTATTAAATTGGAGATTCCAATTAGTCGTGAGCTGTTGCAGCTGAGGGAATGCTATGAAAGCTGTGGGTCTTTGACGCAGAAGCAAAAGCATGAACCCAAATGGGTCTATGTAATAGTTGACAGAGGACAACAACAAAAATAATATTTAATTTATATTTATATACTATATTAGAACTAGAAAAGTTGGATTACCTGCAAAAATACAAGCATGAATGCTTTTTGTAGTAGTTGCTGAATATGTTGAAGCTTTTTGCTAAAAATGGTGACGCAGTTTACTTTAATTGCTCAAGGAATTTTCTGAAAATGCAAAAGCTATTTGCTAAAAATTTTGTCAAAGAACTATAAAGTTGACCTACATTTCTGAACCATTTATAGTGCTTAAAAATATTCTATTCATGCCAATTTTGCAAAAAATATTTAGTGTGTTGCCTAAATATTAGCCCAACAAACCTTAGTAGAGGCTAAATTAGCCAAAAAAGCTAGCTTTTTGCTTAAATAGGCTACTAACTAAACTCCAAAATAGCCTAAAATTCCTCAGTAAACTAAATCACTCAAAAAAGTTAGCATGTTGCTAAAATATTAGCTAAACTCCAAATTAGCCTAAAAACCTAATTAGATAACAAACTAACCAAAAATGTTACCATGCTGCTAAACTATTAGCTAAACTCTAAATTAACCTAAAAAGACAAAGTAGATAACACACTCGCCAAAAATATTAGCATGCTGCTAAAATAGAAGCTAAACTCTAAATTAGCATAAAAACCTAATTAGATAACAAACTAGCCAAAAATGTTAGCATGCTGCTAAAATATTAGCTAAACTCTAAATTAGCCTAAAAAGACAAAGTAGATAACAAACTAGCCAAAAATATTAGCAAGCTGCTAAAATATTAGCTAAACTCTAAATTTACCTAAAAAGACAAAGTAGATAACACACTCGCCAAAAATGTTAGCATGGTGCTAAAATACAAGCTAAACTCTAAATTAGCATAAAAAGACGAAGTAGATAACAAACTAGCCAAAAATGTTAGCATGCTGCTAAAATAGAAGCTAAACTCTAAATTAGCATAAAAACCTAATTAGATAACAAACTAGCCAAAAATGTTAGCATGCTGCTAAAATATTAGCTAAACTCTAAATTAGCCTAAAAAACCTTGGTAGCTCCCAAATGAGCTAGCATAATGCAGCTCAATGTTATTTATTTTATTACTATAAAAAAATAAAACATAGCCCATAAATATATTTAAAGGCTTGTTGCTAATCTACTTAACATTTTAACATTTGAAGACGTTCTCATTAATTTCCTATAAGGGCATATTTGGCTCAAAATTCAAAAACTATAAAGTTTATGAATACCAGAAATACAAGCAGTAATCTCCTGAACGAGCTGAACGTTTTGATATCAAGATGACAGAAATTGCTGAGTTTTTTACCTGCCAAAAAACGTACAGAAAGCAGCAGGAGAATCATTATTGTGTGAATGTTTACTAAGCATTCACACATTTAGCTAGAAGTGTCAGTTCTGCGGTCACAGTCACACTTCTGGCTATTACAGGGTAAACGTTGCTTTGTGTTTTACTGAGGAAACCAAAGACAGAGCAGACATGTCAGCACACAGATAGTGGAGGAAGAGCGCTGTTTGGTGGAGAACTAATTACTAAGTCCCAGCTGTGATGCCCCCTACTGCTTAGCTTCTAGAAACCTTGAAAAGTCCTTATTTGCTTCCCGCTCTGAATCCACGGCTTCATTTCCCCCGCATTCATTGGGCTGAGTTTCTGCTGGAGAGCCTTTATTGCGCGCACACAAAAACAACAGAATTTGGAACAAATGTGGTGAAATTGAGGGCACAGGACAAGCAGGTACACGGCGGCAGGAGAATACTTCATCAAACAAACAAGGAGGGCCTCCAGGGCGGGAATCCAAGCAAACAAAAGGTACTGAGAAGAAAACAAAAGATTTGAAAAAACAGCAGAGCAGAGAAATGTGCAAATGAACAGACTGAGACGAGAAAAAAGACAAAGAGGAAGCTCTGAAGGTATCAGGAGAAAACATATTTTTAGCTGAAGTGGTAAAACACCTAATTAGGATCACATTTGACTAAAATTACACTGCAAATAATATTTCTAAAGATGACTGATTTGAAGTATGAAACTAGGCCACAAAAGATTAGACTGTGAAATGTAACAAATTCATGAAAAAAAAAAGTACAACACTCTAAAAACAGAGTCATTGTGTATAAATAAACATACTGGCACACAGGAATGAAAATGGACACCAGTAAAAATAAGTAGATGAAAGGAGGACATTTTATGAAAGCCATATGCTATGTTCACACCGTGCTAAAAATATCTTCTTAAACTCGAGTTTAGCGACAGTTCCACTACCTGACACTAGCACACGTACACCACGGACTGTTGGAAAAACGTGAGAGTTTTTAGGGCAGAAGCCTGAAACACACATACAGTATACTGTTGACTGAATATTCAATAGGCAGTAGAACTCCTCCCCTCTCGTGTTCCAAACAGGAAGTCTCCATCGGCTCCAAGAAGGTCAAAATCCCATAGACTTCCATTGAGAAATAGTTATTTCTCTATTTGTCAGAATAACCACTCTTACTCTGATACATTCTTCTTAACTACTTGATAATACTTTTTTCAAATCATTTTTCACAAGTTATTTAAGTTATAAACTGACCAATCAGATGCCTTAATAGACCATGTGGTGTCTGCTGGCCCCACCTCCAATGTTTGATTGACAGCTTCAAACTGCCCTCAGTGGGAGGGGTGTGGCCTTTGAACAAGCTCACTCGTGATTGGTGATAGTAGTTCTTAGAACATGACTCATCATTTTCAAAATGGCGGAAGGAATCAGGAAGCCGCAGGGATTTCGTGAAGGCATTTTCTATGGGTGATGTCAACACCTAATTTTGTCCAGGAAATTAATATAATTCTATGCATTTACAGACTTTTTACTGAAAGTGGTCATTACAGAAATGTAGCCTCAAAGACCCACTCCAATGAAAATGGTGTCTTTAAAGGGAAACCAAACCCTAAATCAACTTTTTTTTGTCTGTTTACACCTATAAATGGGGCTTTAAAAGTGCTCTCTGTTGGTTGTTGCTAAATTTTTGACAAATTACAATAAAATTGTTAAATTCCTGAAAATATATTCAAAAACCGTCTGTGTGCTGCCCCCTACAGGTTGAAACAAGGTATTATAGTAGAATTCTGTGATTGGTCAACTGGTGTAGCTCCATTATAATTTAACCAATTTTCACAAACCATGGCTTGAATTAAAGCTTAGAAAATGATTGATGTCGTGATATATTTACATTTCTATTATCTCTAAAAACTAAGCTGTAAATAGTGCAAGCCATTTTTCAGATGATAGAGGACATATCTGAAGAAAATTAGGCTCAAACTTGTGTATCTGAGAATTTCTTTATTCGTATCGTAAGCTGAGAGGGTTTACTCCGCACCAACAGTCCCCCTATAACTCAGAGGTAAATTTCTAATGAACTCCTGCCGCTCTGCAGAAACTATGTCCTAGAAAATGACAGGTTTTTATAATCTGGGAACACCTTTACAATAGATCAAAATATGACCAGGGTGGAACTTTAAAGACCTAAAATACACATATTTTTTTTACACTGAAGTATACTTGGACAAGGTGCAGAGTCAGACTGAGAAAACTTACCCACCTTTATTTTATTGACTTGTAACAACTGAACTTCCTGTCCAATAAACGGTCTGCAGGACCGGTTCATTCAAACTTCTGTCTAAACCCATCAGCTGAGTCTTACTTTTTTTGCATCCTGGCAAACGTTTTACCATCCAAACTGACTGTCAAGCACACAGGACGAGTATACAGTGTGGACTGAAATACTGCAGTATAATCCACTCGGTGCTGTAGGGCTAAGAGCATCCAGGGGATGCTGTGGAGCAGCATGCTGGCAACAGGTCTCCATCTTTCCTTTATGCTTTCTTTGTAACAGGAGCCTCAGGGTCTCATGCTCCGCTCAATAATAGATGATGGAGCAACTGTGAAGTGTGAGCACTTGATACTCCTGCTTTGTTTACTCTGTCTGTGCCCTGATCATGAATGAGTCATGGGCTAAAATTAACTTCTGACCCATAAAAGTTTAGTTTAATCATTTAGAAAGGTTATTTTAATCCAGTAGTGAAGACATTTTTGAAAGAAACAAATAACTAGTTAACCAGATTATGTTCATCGCAAGCTAATCAAATATTCTTGAAACATAGATTTCTAAGTTTTTTCTTTGTCTTGTGCTGCATTCACACTATACGTAATTTGTGCGTCAAAATTTGCATCTGCCGCCACTCTTTTGACCCATGTCAAATTTACTGCCCTGACGGGTTGACGCGGAGTAACCACAAATGTGTTTCTGGACTTCAGTTTTTGCCACATCTTGGAAAACATGGATGATGTTGTGCGAGTAGCTCAGGTTTATATGTTTTCGAGAGCTCTACAGAGGCACCAACAAGCATGTCACCTTGTGTGGTTTACCACGTAGTTCAGAATCCCTACTGGTGCGGTGTACTTTTAACTCCTGAAGGCAACGACTGGGTTACAGCCATTTTAAACGTTACTTCCGAATGTTTGTTTGTTTTTTAGGCTAATTTGGCATTTAGCTAATATTTTAGCTGGCTATCAGCTTCAGCGTTTTCAACTATCAGCTTTAGCATTTTCAACTATCAGCTTCAGCGTTTTTAAATATCAATTTCAGCATCTTCAGTGGCCAAATTCAGTTTACAGCATTCACACTAGAATTATTGCAGGTCATGTGATATATCTTGGTCATAATAATATTAAAAAGTTATGGTTTTAAAGTTTTAAAATTTTGGTTTTCGAGTGTTTAGTAAATGTTTATCTTGTTCGGTCCACGACCTAAGGTGTGCTCTGGATTTTGGCCCCCTGGTGGTTGAGTTTGACACTCCTGATCTAACACAATCTGTCAGACCGGGTTTTTTTCAAGGTCGACACCTTTGTGACGGAAAACCTTTTGTTTTTACATTGAGCAGAGTACATTGAGCTCCCGTTATAAAAATGACACACAGTTCTTCAAACCGTTAGCTTAGCCCGCCTTTACCCCTCCCCCAACACCACTAGAAATGCAGATGTGCTTCAGGAACGATAGTTTTTCTATATGTTACCCAAACTCTGGTTGGTTCCTGCCATGTAAACACACTAAAATGTTCTATACACGGTACAATGATTGTAATCTGAAATATTAGATTTCAGGTGAAGGTAAAAATGACCCCATAGATGATAGGTTCTGGTTGGTTGAGACCATGGTCGGTGTTGGTCTTTTTCCTGCTTGAAACCCCACAATGGTCTCATTCTTCACTCCCACATTCCTGAGTTTGGTGTTTTTACAAGAAGTACCTGTTTCAGAGCAGGCTACCCCGGCAGCGAGCGCACACGCTCATAATCAGGGTGTGAGAGTGGGGGGACGATTTATAATTCATGCCTTCTTCACGCTTCTTTTGAAGAGACGAGGGGGGCTGGTAGCCACGGCTCTGGGGGGCTTCACTGTTCCATTATGGATGAAGGGATCGACTGACGGGCTGGCACCTCTCCGTTCAGGAAATGTACCACCGAACAAGTCCATGAGCACGCCTGCTGACTCCCTGCTCCCAATCATCACAAGAGCTGCAGAGAATTTCTGTGAAGCCACATGTTTATTGATATTTCTGTACAAAAATAAAATGCACCTGTGTTTGTTTAAAGCCTTTTTTTCAGCGAGGAGTGCTCTGTAGTCAGTATGTGGACATTTTAGTGATATTCAAAATCTGTACAACCATTTATAACAATATTTCTCTTAAAGTTCCACTCACATCATCTTCTCATGTATTTTCAAAGCGTTCCCAGTGGTCTTTTAATTATGAATATGTAGTTTTTAGGACATAGTTTCTGCAGAGCGGCAGGAGTTCATTAGCTGCTGGACTGACGAAAGCTGTGTTTCCATTGATAATGAAATTGCGTAAATTAAATGTGTGATAATAAATCTGCTGAATGGAAATACGACAATTTAAAAAAAAAACTCACATTTTTCGAATAAAAAGTTTTAGCTGGATTTAGGTGGTTTCAAAATGAACGTATATAACAAAACTTCAAAGGAAACACTCATTAAAAAAAAAAAAAGAGTCACGTGACCAACAACACAAGAGGTCTCACAGCTCATCAAAAAGTGGGTGTGTCATGTGGAATTGTTGGATCATCTGTACAACCACCAACATTTCCCAAAATCTCTTCATCCGTAGTCGCTCCCATGAAGCTCGCCGCTCCCTGGTGTGAATAAGACGCCGGCGTCTCCTTTGATAGAGGATGATGAGCTCTAGTGTGATGACAGAAATTTCAATGTATCTGCTAAAAATCAAAGTATTGTTCACATCCATGTTTTTGAATGATTTATCGCGAGTTGGTTTCTGTTTATTCCCATGATTATGATTTAATGGAATCAGTGGATGTAAACGCAACCTTTTTGACCAATTGACATTCAACCAGAGATGTCATTCCAATGAGGTCATGACCATGACACTTGAGCTATTCACAGATCATGCCAAATCTGCTGAACTCTGCCCTCGAGGATGGATTAATCCTGATTTATGGAGGTAAATAGAAGTGAAGTCCTATTAAAAGAACATTTGCTGATTATGTGAATATAAAGGCAGAAAAAAGTTTAATTCATGATGTTTTTTAACCACCTAACAGTGTGCAGCTGTCAAACTGTAAAAAGTGAAATCTAAGTGACATGAACGATCTTAAAACAAACTCATTTCTTTATGGTGAAATCATTCTTTTCACTTAATAGATTTTATGCCAGATAATTTCCCTTATTTTAAGAATCTTGGTACTTAATTGTTGTTACTAAGATTTTATTACCTATTATGAGTAAAAACACTTAAAAATAAATTTTTTAACATTTTGAGAAAATTAATCGCAGAAATTATATTTTTATTAGTCAAAATGAACTTTATATAACTAAAAATGTACTAATTTGAAAATATTTGTGGTTTCTATGAGGCTAGATATTTTTAATTGTTTTGAAAAGTCTTGACAAGCCAGATTTTCTTGTTTTGTTGGCAGATAATTTTCTTATTTTTAGCAGTATTAACCTTATTTTTGGACTTTTTTCCCTTGTTTTTTAAAGCAGACTTTCTGCAGTGCAGACCGTGGAATTCCAGTTCTAAGAAAAACTCCTAAGACAAAGCGGTGTACATGTCAGGGACATGCTTGCAGCAGCGTGACAACGGACAAATATAAACTCCCGAGAGAGCTCGCCCAAACAAAACGGTCCGTCCAGCATCCGAGCCGCCGTTCGTGGGCGTTTATTAATAGACTCTTGTGTGTGCATGCGTTTTCCTGCAGCCGTCTCTGCTTAGCTCAGCCCTTCAGCTCCCAAAACTTCTCCCTTTGAAGTGGAGATTCCTCACATCTCAATCCTACGGAGCGAAATGCCAAACCCATTCCACCTTCTACCATCTCAGTTTGATCATAAACCAGAGGGATTTTACAGCCTGAAGGCTAAAAGTGGCCAGAAGGTCAAACTGCAAAATGTCTCAAACATTTAGAAACGTGAAGACAGCCAGTCTTCCAAACATGCTAATTTCACGGTAAGTTCTTTGCGCCGCCGTCGGGCAGCTGGCCAGCTTCTCTTGTTCCACGACGCGGACAGTCCGGCTTTCAATCCGCAGCATTATTCATAGACTGCCACAATTAAAACATCAACAGCAAAGGGGGAAAAATATGTACATTATTCATGTCTGTCCTCCAGGGAGACTTGTAGTCAGAGTTAATGAGAGGAGGACGCTTTGAAGTCATGGAGTCCTCAGCCAGCTGAACGGCGGGAATTAAGAACCACCAACAGACATGTTCTGCACCCTGCAAACGCTTTTCTCGTTTGCAAATTTTAACCACTACTGGAAATTTGAATCAAATTAGATTTCCTTTTGCCGTTTTTGTAAGGTCAGAATCCCAACAAAAAGATCTGGATGCAGAATAGAGGATAAAAAACAAGAAGAAAGCATGAAGACATTGGACGCTTGTTGGCGAGCATCAGCTCTGCTAAATACAGGAAGCTCTGCCAGCCAGACTTGACCCCTCCCCGTGTCGGCGAGAGCCTGCCACCCTGCCCTGTGCCATGCTGATACAGTATCTGCTGTAACAGATGCCCGCTCCAGCCCCGCAGCGCTTCTGTCCGCTCCCCGCGAGCTGCCTGCTGATGTTTTGTCTGCCGTGGAGCTCCGTTTCATCCCTGCACCACTGAACGGTCGCAGCGCGGCGGCTCTGTAAACCAGGCTGACCTCGCTGCATAAACCTCCATAAGCCCGAGGCCGGGCGCCACATAAAGACATCCGAGCTTTGTCCTACCTCCACAGCGAGCTCTCCAGCACCTTTGTGGAATCAGCGTGGTAGTATTTAGTCAGGATCAGGATGACCTGGAAGAAAACAGGTTGTGGTTATTTAATATCACGTAGATGTGAGAGATTTGAGGAGAAGTCCAGATGTGGATGTAGTTTGTTTTTTAAATATGCCAACTAAAAATCACACAAAGTAGACAAATATGTGACTTGATTGAGTCACGCGTTCATCTCCTATGAAGGCTGGCTTGGTGTCACAGAATCAGATAAACTCAACATCCATTTAAGATCTTGACTGCAAAGTAGAGCTGATTATTTTAATAGTCGACTAATCGGGTCATGCATAAACTGGATGTAAAACTAGGGATGTCCGGATCCAATCACGTGGTTGGGGACTCGATCGGAATCGGACTCCTTTGTCCAATCAGGATCGGATATTTCATTAATTCTCATTATGATCAGAGCTTTATATTTCATCTTATCATTGCGGATAAATACTCCACTAGAAGTCTGCATGTCATGAAAAAATCACAAAATGTCATTACCAGAAAACGCAGCAGAAAACGGCAGCAGCTCAACCAGAAGGCTAACTTGTAAATAAAGCTAGCTAAAAAGCTAACTTCCGGGACCAATAACTCTTTTAAAAACGCATTAAACTGACAGCAAGTGTCTCTATTGGTTTGTCCTAACTCAAACAACAACCTATAAAGGTATTCCAACAGAAAATGATAGTTTTTTTGTTTCTTTTTTAATGTGAAGCTCTTCATGCTGCAGACAGATGGCTAAACAGCAGCTGCTAACTGCTACATGCTAGCGCCGTGATTTAACTCCTTAGGACCCGAGCTGTCCTTTGATATGCCTGTTTTATTTATCTGACAGATAAATAACATTTAAGAAAATTAACTACTGTGGTAATAAAACCGAAAATGTGATGTCTTAAGAACCTAAAAATAAGCAAATAATCTTAAAAATAAATAAATAAATAAAACTAATAAATTAAAACTAATAATGATATCAGCTATTCATGAACACTCATCAAATTTTATTGTAAAACAAAGTCATAATTTTTTTTAAGAATTTTAAATGAGAACAGGAATCACATTTGGTCAAACATGTTCAATAGTTCTAAAGATATTAAAGCTAAAGTCACTAAACTTTATCACATGACTAATTATCACTTATATAACAAGAAAACTATATTTTTTTTCCTAGTTTATATTTGCTGTATTTTACTTGTTTATTAAAGCTACTTCACTGAAGTGTTTGATTTAAGTTTTTATTGATAAAAGAAGGTTAATGAAATATAAATAAGGGACAACACTAATCTGTTTCTTCAATTTATTCATGTTTTAAATGTCTTATAAAAGTATCGGATCGGGACTCAGTATCGGCAGATACACAAAATCAAATGACTCGGAATCGGATGGGGCCCAGAAAAACCTGATCGGGGCATCCCTACGTAAAACACACATCTTAACCATCATTGCCTTTAAACCAACTTAAAAAATCATGCAGCTTCTTTCCTTCTTTTGTTTCTGGTATTAAGACTAGAATAAATTAAATCTGTGGTTACCATCGGAAACATTCATTCATTCATTCATTTTCTAGCTTTGTCCCTGTCGGGGTCGCGGGGGTGCTGGAGCCTAACCCGGCTACTGAAGGGCGAAGGCGGGGTACACCCTGGACAGGTGGACAGGTCACAGGTCGCCAGTCTGTCGCAGGGCCTCAATCACACACCCATCCACTCTCACATTCACACCTAGGGGCAATTTAGAGTCGCCAATTAACCTATGAAGCATGTTTTTGGACGGTGGGAGGAAGCCGGAGTCCCCGGTGAAAACCCACGCATGCACGGGGAGAACATGCAAACTCCACACAGAAAGGTCCCAAATCCCCCAGCCGGGAGTCGAACCGGGGCCTTCTCGCTGTGAGGCGAGAGCGCTAACCACTGCGCCACCGTACAGCCCCCAATCTGAAACAAAGGAAATATACTGGACGTATGGTTAGGACCCCTTCCACTTTTTGACGGTTTGGGTGTCCTTAACTCATTGTTTTTTGACGACCAATTAAAATATGGGTCACCAACGTGGAACCGTTACCGGATTAGGAGTAAGTCTCGCATCCACTGAGTAGTACGGTATGGCAGGAGTAGTACGGGAGGGACCAACTCATTCTGAGCGGTTTGTTTTCACTGGTGTAGACCACTAGCGTGTCACTGTAGTGCGACGACTAATAAAGCAACAACAATGGAGGTCATCCAGCAGCTCGTCTTTTTCTTGCTTTACTTTTTATACATCAGGTATATAATTTAATGTTAAGAGGAAAACAGAAACGTTAGCTTAGCGCTATACTGGTGCTTTCTAATGTCGTCACTTTCTGCCAATCTGTATATCCATCCATCCATCTTCTTGGCCGCTTCTTCCCTTTTCGGGGTCGTGGGGGTGCTGGAGCCTATCCCAGCTACTGATGGGCGAAGGCGGGGTACACCCTGGACAGGTCGCCAGTCTGTCGCAGACCAATCTATATATCTAAAATAAAATGTGTTCACATTTAACAAAGAGCTAATAACAAATCAATAAATAAATGCACAGGAAAGGTAGCCTACTCATCTAATCACAAGGGTCACTTTCTGCACATCTTCTGTTGAAGAGATTTCTCCTCCACATGGTATCAACTACAACTGCTGCTGTTTTAAAAAAAAAAATCTGTTTGATCATCTTTAAAAATGATAAAAAAATTATATGATAAGGGTGAAATATTATGATAACAACGTTTTTTGGAGCATCAGTAGATAATGTGCCTCATTTTTCCATGTGGGTCTGACAGATAAGATGAGTGTTCATCTCTGATAGCAAACTGCCAGAAGGTCAGTCAGGGTGGCTGGGCCCAGAGCGATTTCTGACAGGCTGTTTTCTGACAGGCTGTTTTCTGACGTCTGCCTTCAGGCAGCAGGTGGGCTGATTGACCAGAACCAGATGTCAACAGCAGCAAATGTAAATGGTCTCTGCTCCCATGATGGAGACTCTCTGCTGCAGCAAGAAATTAAAAATCTCAAGTTCAACATCTTCTTTTTAGACCTACTATAGTTTATGGATTTAGTGGTGCCACAAAAGATTATTTAATAGTCGACTAATCACTGATTATTCATTCTGATTCGTTGACTAATTAGGTAAAGCACATCTTAACCATCATTAGCTCTAAAATAGATATATAGCATTGTCTGTGAAGATGCTAGTGTGAATGCTGGAAGCTGAAGATGCTAGTTCTGATAGCTAAAAACACTGAAGCTGATAGCTAGCTAAAATATTAGTTAAATGCCAAAATAGCCTAAAAAACAAACAAAAAGCCTAAATTAGCCAACGTAGCTAGCATGTAGCTAAAATTTTAGCTAGACTCCAAACTAGCAAAAAAAACTGAAAAAAATCCTAAATTTGCCAAAATAGCTAGCATGTAGCTAAAATATTAGCTAATCTCCAAAATACCCTAGAAAACCTTAATAAAAACCAAAATAGTCCAAAAAGATATCAGAATGCCATTATAACTTTCAACTTTACTACACTCTGACTCCATATAATGTAAAGTAACGACTAATCGACTGATAAATTAGTCGCCAACTATCCATCCATCCATTTTCCTGACCGCTTCTTCCCTTTCGGGGTCGCGGGGTGCCGGAGCCTATCCCGGCTACTGATGGGCGAAGGCGGGGTACACCCTGGACAGGTCGCCAGTCTGTCACAGGGCCTCAATCACACACACATCCACTCTCACATTCACACCTAGGGGCAATTTAGAGTCACCAATTAACCTATGAAGCATGTTTTTGGACGGTGGGAGGAAGCCGGAGTCCCCGGTGAAAACCCACGCATGCACGGGGAGAACATGCAAACTCCACACAGAAAGGTCCCAGCCGGGAGTCGAACCGGGGCCTTCTCGCTGTGAGGCGAGAGCGCTAACCACTGCACAACCGTGCAGCCCTAGTCGCCAACTATTTTAATAAATTGATTAGTCATTGATTAGTCGACTAATCGTGGCAGTTCCTTAAATTTCAACAGAACAGGAGCCTAAACCTTTCAGACAGCATCTGAGGTAAAATAGAGGAAAGAGTTGAGGAAAAAGCAGGTAAACACCCGGTTGTGTCCAGCTCAGATTGGGTTCAAGCATTGTGACTCATGAAAAATACCCTCAGATATAAAAAGATTTCCACAAACACCTTTTCTTCTCTGTCGGGTGATTTGCACACCGAAAGTCTTTTATTTATTTTTATTTAGGTCTCAGCTCACACAAACATTAAACCTTTAGCAAATTTTCTAAGGACGTTCCACAGACTTAGGGAGATCCAAACTGAGCTTTGAGAGCTTTGGACAGATTTTCATCACTACCACAGAGACAAAGATCTCTATTTGAAAGTCAAAGTAATGAGTCCAAACAGTCCAAATGGTATTTTTCCCTCCCCAGCATGTCGTTCCAATGAGGATTCAGGTAGGACTTATGTGCATTTGTGAGGAGCACAGTGAAGCTCTCTGAGTCATTGGGCATGTAGGAAGTGTTTCCTGATTGGTCCCTGGCCCTCCGTGACATAACTGGTGTCTCTGGAAACTGGCTGTCCGCCTCTGCACAGCTGTCCGTCTGCTAATGAGACACTGGTGCAAAGCTTGACACTCGTACTGCACAGACAGAGTCCCTCCACGCGAGGATTACATCTACTCTGCCTCACCATTAACAGCAGATCCTCCGAGGAAACGGGGACTTTTTCTCCAACAGCTAGGCCTTATTTCATATTTTTATTAATGGTTCAGTGATTTAATAAAGAATATGTTATTATTGCAAGATTAGAAAAAGCCATAAAAACCAAAATATTTTACTCTTGAAACAAACCATTTTGTTATTTCACCAGAAATTAGGGAGATTTTTTCAGCAGACTCCTGGCCAATTAATAAACAACAAATGTTTGCCTTGAAACAATTAAAGAAACAAACTCTTTTGGTATTTTCACATTTTTGTGTTGATCTTAAAAACGATCCAAATCACGTGTTCAAGTCAAGGCCCGGGGGCCGAATCCGGCCCTCCGGGTGATTCTGTCCGGCCCTCCAGTTAATTTTATGCTGTGTTTATTAATGACCCGATGTTATCTTGCAGTTTTGAATAACTTGTATCATTTTGACAAAATATTTTTTTTATGGAAAGTAAAATATAGAAAGTTATTTAAGGTTTTAGTTGATTTGTTCTAGAATAATATTCCTGCTTTTTTATTTTTCTGAATTATGTTAAAAACTTACGGTTTTAAAGTTTTAAAAATTGGCATTCTGTTGCTTTTTGGACTATTTTGGTATTTACTAAGAATTTTTAGGCCGTTTTGGAGCTTAGCTAATATTCTAGTTACATTCTAGCTGTTTTGGCTAATTTAGGCTTTTCTATTTGTTGTTTTTTAGGCTATTTTGGAGTTATCAATTTCAGCATCTTCAGCAGCCAAATTCAGTTTAGCACTCTAGCATTATCACAGGTAATGCTATGTATCTGGTTCATAATTATGTAAAAAGTTTATGGTTTTAAAAATGTAGCTTTAGAGTGTTAAATAAATGTTTTTCCTGTTCGGCCTGCAACCTAAGGTGTGTTTTGGGTTTTGGCCCGTTGGGCGATCAGATTCGACACCTCTGATCTAAATGAAGAAGTTCTAACTGAATGTCATCCCTGTCAGACTATATATTCACCCAAATGCCAACAGAGACTCCTGCCCGTCTGCCCACATGTTGAGTCATTCTTTCAAAGTTCCTTCCAGTTGGAAAATCATTTTTCCAAGAGTGCATTTATGCATAAATCACCTCTGGAGGGAAGCGGAGCGAGAATTTATCAGGCAGCCGCAGAAATATAACAGCGGGAGAGTATATGAGTCAGATTTTTGTGTCCTCTTGTGTCCACGGCGTTGAGTTACAACTAGGATTTGGCATCTTTGTACCACAACTCACCCAATAGACTAATGAGAAAAACTGGCAACAGCTAAGCAGCTCTTTAATTCAGTAAACAAAAAGTAATTCTACAAGTTTTCATGCAACATAAAGCAAGTCACACAGTCTAATGCAGCAGTCTGTAACCTCCGATGTTATCCTTTATGAACATTTGCTTTGCATTCATCATATTACAAAGAAAAATGGCATTTTTCAAATATGTGAAATTGTTTTGACAGATACTTGTATGACTTCCTTTCAAAATAAGACTTCCTGTGCCAAACAGGATCATTCCAGTCCAGCTGATGTCCTGTGAAAGGTTTGAACAACACAAGGCAAATATTGCATTTTATCTCATTATATTTTAGAATTACTTTAGTCATCCTTTTTCCTTCTTAATAGTGCTATTAACCTGACTTAAATGGTTTATGGTGAAGTATAAAACTTGTATAAAGATTATACAAATATATTATAACTTAGCAAATCCAAATCAATGTTAACTCAACCTAAAAAGAGCCACATGTGGCTCTGGAGCCTCAGGTTGCAGATCTATAGTCTAATGGGATAAATGTGGAAGTGAGACGATCAAGAACTCAATAGAACTCAATGTTTCCAAGAGAAAAGGCAGACGAGTATTTAAGGACGTTTCCAGTGAACTTTGAGACCGCACGATGAAGGAAGTATTGCTCAATCCTGATCCTTTACAAAAACCACATTGTGAATCACTGTGGCTTTCTTGTTTGTAATCTTCCGGACACGCAGTCCAGTGGAGTTTATTAGGGAAAGTCAATTCCTGGTCAAGACCTCTGGATGACCCAAAACACCAGATCTACAAGAGCTCCTTTGAAAGGCAACCTCATGATTGAGTTGACCATGAACTCGGCTTGAGAAGCCGTGATTGTTCCCGACACATTCCCATCAACTGTCAATGGAGCTCAATGTTGGGACAGCAGCTCCGGTAGAATAAGGGGTCTCAGCCGGAGGACATAGAGAGGACACTCTTCCATTTTTGGTAAGAGTGGAACGCTACCGCTGCAATCTTCCAGACCAAAAACACCAAACTAGACCAGGGCTGCCACGATTAGTCGACTTATCAATGACTAATCGACTTTAAAAATTATCAACAACTAATTTAATAGTCGATTAGTAAAGTTGAAAGTTATAATGACATTATGCTAGCTTTATGGACTATTTTGGCATTTATTAAGGTTTTTTAGGCTATTTTGGAGTTTTAGCTAATATTTTAGCCTTCTTTCAGCTTCAGTTTTTTTCAGCTATCAATTTCAGCATCTTCAGCAGCCAAATTCAGCTTACAGCATTCACACTAGGATTATCACAGGTAATGCTATATATCTAGTTTTTAGTTAGTTTAAAGCTAATAATGGTTAAGATGTGTGCTTTATGTCCCGTTTGCACATGACCTGATTAGTTGACTAATCTGAAAAAATAATTGTTGATTAGTTGACTATTAAAATAATCGTTTGTAGCAGCACTAAACTAAACATTTGTCACGATGCATCAAATGCATCAAATCAAATCCATGAAATCTGTAAATTTTGTACTAAAAAAAAATCTTCTGATAAATCCTTGAAGTTCTTAGTAGTTTGTACCAATTAGTGTGGAGTTCAGTCCAGAAGCTGGATTTGGAGACACATCCCCGCCCGTTGTTTCCACAGTTTTTCAGGACCACATCTGGTTAACGCTGGACCTCCAGCATCTGTAAGTCACCTTTCCCCTCGTTACACTTTTACCACGGCTACAGATCGCTGCCATTCAATAAGCTGGCACAGCAGGAAGGAGAGGACTCCACTTTCAGACTTCTGTTCACACAAGACCAGCGCTGAAGAGCCTCAATGACATCTGGCTGCCAGGTGAAACGCTCTGGGAAAAGATGTCCTGTTTGATACTCTTTTCAGCCAAAACAGTCTGAATTTAAAATGAAAGTCAGACGCTGCGGGTCATAGATGTGTTTTTCTGCGGACCGGAAGGTCGTCCAGGTTCTGGTGATCCAGAGAGCTTCAATCGAAATCACTAAAGGTTCACCAGAGGAGAGTAGATGAAGTGGTCACGCCTCCTTTCAGAAAAATAGCCCAATTTTGACTCAAACTCCATTCCAAGCAGCATCAGTCACTCAAAATAATCACACACACTTTTCCAAAGTTAATTTTTCCTCACATGTTCCTGACATCTTGGTCAAAAATACACAAACGTTTCTGAATAAAAGCTCAAATGAGATTTTAAACTAAAAAAAATCCTAAAAAATTATTCACATGAATGTTATTATGTTGTATTTTTCGACGTGTCATGGGTCCCTGAGTAAAGTCTTACATGTCCCAGGAATGTGTGGACAAAAGATCAAGTCTCCAGTATCATTATTTATATTTTTAGGATTTTTTTTTTATCATTTTCAAGTCTGTTTTTAGGATCTTCCTATGTATTTATTTTCCATTTTGTTACAAAAACCACATTTAAAATGTAAAATAACTAATTTTAATTTCTCATGGGTTGTCATATTTTTTTTGTGAAAAATACTTTTTATTGGGTATTTCATGTCTGGTAAAAATTGCCCGGCAAAAGTGATGGCAAAACTTTTTACAGCGCATGTGTTCTAGGATTAAAGGTCATTTTTACGTGCTAAGACCTTCACAACGTACATTGTTTTACAAGGGTTTAAAGCTGTCCTGTTCTTTTTTTAATTAGAACCGTTTCATATTTCAAAACCCCTCA
The DNA here is from genome assembly GCF_002922805.2 of Oryzias melastigma. Taxonomy (NCBI): domain Eukaryota; kingdom Metazoa; phylum Chordata; class Actinopteri; order Beloniformes; family Adrianichthyidae; genus Oryzias; species Oryzias melastigma. The sequence goes on from NC_050529.1 coordinate 21,265,028, forward strand.
AAATTAGCCAAACCCAAAGCACAATCAGCCGTCTCCGGGGACAGAGGAACACTTTCACACCAGGACGATGGAAGATCCTAAAAAGAGTTTGAGCTCACGGATTATTAACACAAGGAAAACTGATTGTGTGAACATTTGCTCAGCATTCACACAATTTTACAGCCAATTCCAAGAAGGATCCCCAAAGGGTTACAGGCAGGTTTAACAATCTCAGAATTACTCTCCAGATGTGTGAACCGGTTCAGATTTGGTCATTTTCTGATTCTAAATCTTCCTAGACTTGTGAGCTAATGTCAGCGCTCTCTTGGAGGGTAGTTCAGTTCCACCCTGACATTCGCCATGTCATCTGCTGCTCAGAATTTATGAAATATTGAAGAATTATTTAAATTTGTATTTAGATTTATGAACGATCTAAGACAGGAAATGAAAATACAGTTTGGCAGGACATTCATAGAATAAATACTGTACATTTTTCTGTTGAAGTTGGTAAGGTTACCTCTAATTATTTACATAAAACTGTGTTAAACAGTGTTCAGCTGTCAGTTTTCCCGTTCTAAACCCGTAAACCGGAAGTCAATATCGCATTTTTGTCGCCATTTTGTCTGACGTCACCGTGTAAAATATAGCTGATTTTTAAGGTAGGATTGTGTTGAGATTATGCTTTTAAGCACAAACGTATACATGTGTCCATAAAAGACATATTATGAGAAACGACAGATTCATGCATACGCTTAGGAATGTGGCAGTAAAATTCTTCACTTTTGTCTCCTTCAAAAAGTGCTAAATTATATTTTTGAGCCCCTCATCCCAGATAGTCACTGTATGAATAGACTGCAGAGCTTTGTGTCCACACACTCAGATCCACATGGACATGAGGAGCGCTCGCCTTGGTGAGCTCAGGGCCGTTTCGACACGTGGCGGAGGCGGAGATGGCGCTCCTGTGATTTGAGGAAGACCCTCCAAGGTCAAGGCCTCCCCACTGATTTCCTGAATGGTACTGTTGGGGTCTGTTAGTGAAAGGATCAATGTGAGGCGTAGTGTGAAGTGCTTTGTACTCACTTGCCATGATTAAAAAGATGCCTTCCAGCTTCAGACCATTCACAGCTTTCTCTCCACCTATTCATCTTTACTTTGGCATTATCTCCTCCCTCTTTACTTCAAACATGGTTTTGTTGCTGCCATCTTCTCTGTTTGATTTTCACGCTCCACTGCTTCAAGTCTCTGTGGTTTTCTTCTTCTTCTGTTCCAGGTTCCTCTGTTCTCCCTCAAATATCTGAGCGATTGCAATAATTGGGCCGTGATCAAACTGGCGAGCGGCTTTTCTGAAGGAGGAGCCTGGAACATTTAGGCCAGGCAGTGCACACAAATAGACTCGAGTTGTTTTAAAACGAAGGAGTGAATCAACTCCAGAGAGCTAAATTTACCAAATGTTAGGCTGCAAATTTGAACGGGATTTCAGAGAAACAAACCAGAAAGCTTCTGCATTAAAGCAGCGAAGACATTTCAGAATTCACTTTATTGACTGATAATTGGACCAATCCAACTGAGTGAAGCGAGTTGCTTAGATATGTGATAATCCACTGCTAAGAGCCCGGGGCCTTCGGGACTGAGAATGAAAGCAGTGGGGGAGGGAGAAAAAAGACAGATACAGTGGTGGGAGACATGGAGATAAAGAAAGTGCTGAGACGAACAGACAAAGAAGACGAGCCGGAAGGAGAAAAGGGCTGAGGACGTAAATACTGGAGACATTAGAAAAGACAAAGAGGAAGAAAAAACATGGAAGATTTCTGATGGACTGAGGAGGGCAAGACAGTAAAGCCTTGGGAATAAAAAAGGTCAATCACTGGGAGTGTGGAGGCTGCAATGGGAACAGCAATCGATAAAGCTTAAGGAACGAGGCGAGCCTTAGGACCCTTAAATCTGTCCATTCATTTGCGCGGCTTATTGGGGGAAAGAAGATGGAGCTGAGAGGGGCCGCTGGGACCAGAAACCCAACTTAACCCCCAAGCCTTGAGTAATAGGCACCGATCATCTGAGGGGGAACCTGATGGGGTACTTGACCTTATGAGGGCTGTAATTCTCCAAGACAATTGTGTCCACTGCCCTACTTGTCCAGCTGCATTCACCGATAGATAGTTCTAAAAGTCCACTCCGATCATCTTTTCATAGAAGCGTTTCGCGCTTAGTTTCAATTACGCCATTTTTAGTCAAATTTGAACCTATGTTCTGCAGAGTGGAGGGAGTGTTGGTGTGGAGTAAGACCGCCCCCATTTCCTATTACGCTGGCTTACACCAGTTGACCAATCACAAAAATCAACTGTAATACCTCGTTTCAACCTATAGGAGGCAGCACAGTTTTAACTATTTTTTCAGGAATTAAACAAGCTTATTGTAATTTGTCAAAAATGTGGCAACGACCAACTGACAGCACTTTTAAAGCCCCGTTTATAGATATAAACAGCAAAAAAAGTTGATTCACTGTTTGGTTACACTTCAAGAGATTTCTTTCTTTATACATTTCTTTTATATTTATCCTCTTTTGAAATATTCCTTCAAAAGTAAAAAAGACCTGTGACTGATTGCCAAATATGAGCTACACATGAACAGAGGAGTTCATAATCTCCTTTGTGAGGAACCAGTGATTGGTTAGTTGCATCTCAAAACAAGACCTCACGTGCATGAAGCGTTCAAGGACACCTCTTTAGAAGCACGTTCTGTGTGTTATTCTTGCTGCAAAAGCAGCAGAAGACCACGGTCGGGCTAAAATTGCAGACGTTTTATCGGGGGCCATAGATCGCCAAGATTGCATCCAATAGCAGACAAAAAACAACAACCCAAGTGAAGGTCACATCAGCTGAGCCTCTTAAAGCAGAGCCATAAACCAAGCTGGTCAATTCTCATGGTGGCTCAGCTGATCTGCAGAGACCTCACAGAGGAGTTTTTAATGGAGCAGGCCTGTGAGACTGTTGGTAAAAAGACTACAGACCCTTTTTTTGGAAAGTAGATAGCATAGAAAAGTGTATGCATTTCATTAAAAACAATCTTTCACAGATCACAGATTCATGGACCTCTGTTCAATGGATTTCAAGTATTTGTTTATTTGTACACATTTTGGGGTTTCAGCTCATAAAACTCACAAAAACAGGATTTCAGCAAAATAGAAAACTGTAGAGAAATCTCCATTTACTGCTCAGTTTTTGCAAATAGAAGAAGACATAGATTCTGATCAAATCAGTCAAAAGAAAGTATTTAAAAAATGACACGTCCATCTTTAATAGTCTGGACAGAGACCAGGTCCTGCAGGAAATCTGAATTCCTATCCAGATCCTCAGCAGGAGGAATCATGAAGTCTTCTAGAACAGGGATAGGCAACTTCAGGCCTTAAGGGCCGCAGTGTCCGCATGATTTCCAGATATCCAACCCCTAGTCATGACTGATTACCTGGTTCAGGTGTGTCCAGCCAATTAGAACATGCCAGAGAAGAGTATGTTGGAAAACATGCAGGAATGTGGCCCCCGAGGCCCGGAGTTGCCTATCCCTGCAGTAGAACATTCTGGACTAAAGAAAGCAGAGTTTACCAACACCAGAACTGGACAATGCAGCCCAAATCCTGACGGACTGTGGAAATTTCACTCTGGACCTCCGGGAGCTTGGGTTCTACTCATCATTTGAGTTCCTCCAAACTCTTGGAGGAACTCAAATGAAAGGAACACTTTACATTCATCAGAAAACAGGACCTTTGACCTCTAGACAACAGTCCAGTCCTTCTTCTCTTGGTCCAGTTGAGATGTTTAAGGCTAAGAAGTGTCTTGAACCTGAAAGTTGTGGTCCATCTCCTGTATGCGTCTGAATGTGGAGTTGTTCCTCCATCTCACTCCTCTCTTTCTGGATGTCTACAGGCTCTTGAATCTTTTGATAATCCGTTGAAGCTCACAGTCGTGTTTTTGCTAGTGAATCTTCTCCTGACACATTTTGTCCTTCCATTAGACTTTCTGTTGATCTGATTGGATGTGATTTGCAAATATAGCCTAATGGCTACAAACTTTAGCGTCTTACCCAGAATATGGATTGAATAAATGACAGTCATCTGCATAAATGTCCAAAGTCTTCCCCATATTGACCCAAACTGAACCAATTTAATGACATGTGGACCTTGAATTTGTATGTTTTATGTAAGTTTGATTTATTGACCAGAACACACATTTTTATGATATTCTACTTCTTTGGAAATGGTCGTTTCTAGATTAGATGATGCTCTCAATGACTATCTAGGCTTCCATCTACCGTTTCTAGAGAGCCACTCTGTTCAGAGTCTTCTGCTCCACACAGCTCTCTGTTCTGTTTGTCAATATTGCAAACATCACTTTGTCTGTGGCAGAGAGAGCAGCCCGAGCTTCATCCCGTCAGTGGACGCAGCTGCTCATCACACTTAAACAGCTGTTGCTGCATTGTCATAATCCTTGACCCATTTCCTCTCCCTCTTGTCTTCTTTTCCCGCTCATTCCTGCTTTTTCTCCATATGTTACATGAAATCCCTTTTGTCCCTCCTTTTCTCTTCATAATCCTGAGCAATTCCAGCACATAACCTGCTCCGGATCCAACAAAAACAAAGTCTTACATCAGAGCTCGTCCATAAATGAACACGGCAGCAGCAGCTGAGCAACGCCTGAGATTGTAGCGAACGGGAGTTCTGCCGAGCTCAGCCAGATTTAAATGCAACATTGAACACAGTAGGAAAACTTTCACTGTAATAATGAGCAAATGAATTCCAAAAGCTGCTTCATTAAATGATGAACATGCATTATTTATCCTTGCACTGATGATTTTTTTTTTGCCACATAGGGGTCAGGTTTATTTCTTTCATGTGTTGTATGTTTCCACACAGCACAACAGACGACAAAGGTTTTCTGATTGACACACACATTTCAGCTGCGTTTACTCCTTCAGAAACATCAGGAAAAGAAAAACCACCATCTTAATAAGTTGGGTTTTCAGTCAAACAAACTGGACTGCATTTTTATCCTGATCACTGCTGTGGCGTCTGTCAGACAGCGCTCTGCATTTAACCAGATCACAGGTCAGAAGCTGCTCTTTGATAACACATTCCAGACCTGATCAATATTGCTTCTTGATAACAAGCGTCTAACCTGAATTGATTCCAATTAAACTTCTGCTCTCCTTTTCACTTCACACTTTGTGTTAGTCAGTGCACTAAAATAAACAAACGCTGATCCAACAATACAGACAATCAATGGGAGACACTTGACTTCCTGCTTGATGCTAAGAAAATGAAGATAACTAGAGTCAGATCAGTTTACCAGGTGAGCTGTCTTATCAAACAACCAAGTCGCTTCAATGAAATACAGCCAGACTCACTCTGAGTCTTTGTAACAGGGATGAATTTGACTAAACTTTTGTGTTTGGTTCAACACCTTAAAATAAAATTGCACCAAAAGGTGGTGTGACCGACAGATCCATCCTCTTTGGTGCCTTTTGTCTGTTTAAGGTTGTTCCAGCTACTGTCAAGTAAAAGCTGGGTAAACTCTGGACAGTTCACCAGACCATCACAGAACCACACACTCATGTGTATCTCAAGGACAACTTAGTCACTCATTAACTTATGAAATATGTTTTGGACTGTAGGAAGAAGCCAGAGTCCCCAGAGAAAGAAAACCCTCGAGGAGAACATGCAACCTCCACACTTGAGGAGCAAGCTGGGATTTGAGCTGGTTCCACCATCCAACCATGACCGTCTGTCAATATTTGAACTATCATCTGTAGAGGGGCCTCAGTTCAATTGTTGCAACCAATACCTTGTGGGGCTCATGGTCCTGCGAGTCCATTTTTGCAAGAGAACCTGGCAGCAGGTTTTAATGTTTAGAACTGGAAGTCCTTAGCCAGAACTGGCAGTCCTTGACCACAACTGGAAGTCCTTGACCAGAACTGGAAGTCCTTGACCAGAACTGGAAGTCCTTAACCAGAACTGGTAGTCCTTGACCACAACTGGAAATCCTTAACCAGAACTGGAAGTCCTTGACCAGAACTGGTAGTCCTTGACCAGAACTGGAAGTCCTTAACCAGAACTGGAAGTCCTTAACCAGAACTGGAAGTCCTTGACCAGAACTAGAAGTCCTTAACCAGAACTGATAGTCCTTGACCAGAACTGGAAGTCCTTAACCAGAACTGGAAGTCCTTAACCAGAACTGGTAGTCCTTGACCAGAACTGGAAGTCCTTGACCAGAACTGGAAGTCCTTAATCAGAACTGGAAGTCCTTAACCAGAACTGGAAGTCCTTAATCAGAACTGGAAGTCTTTAACCAGAACTGGAAGTCCTTGACCAGAACTGGAAGTCCTTAACCAGAACTGGTAGTCCTTGACCAGAACTGGAAGTCCTTGACCAAAACTGGTAGTCCTTGACCAGAACTGGAAGTCCTTGCTTGGAAAAAAAACTTTATTTTAACTAGTGACCCTAACAGTTAGGGTCTATTTTTCCCATTTTAAGCTATAATAAAATATTATTTCTGTAATTTTTAGCACTTTTGAGTTATGATTATAGTAATATAGAACAGCGGGGCAAAGGGTTTTGGCCCTTCTTCTGTTAAAGTCGTGTGGTTTGTGGTCCATCCCAGGATGGCTAGAGCGCCCCCCCCCCCCATACGTTGTGTGGAACAGCCTGTTTATGTAAATGGACCAATATCCAATCATCAAAGTAATTTTTTCAGATGTTTTTCTATGTGTTTTCCTTTGTTTCCTCAGATCTTTACAGCACGCTGTTGCATTTGACCGGCTTTCCTTGCACCTTAAGCCATTAGGGTCACAGTTACGGTTAGATTAAGGGTTACAGTTAAGGGTTAGGGCGATACTTTCTGCAGCCAGGTCCCTCTCCATCTTTTGTAAAGTTCCTGTCATTTCATGGACAATATATTTTTTCATGTCATCTTTAAGAGTCAGGGAGCTAAATCTCACCTATGTGGTCACCTTCTTGAAAAAGGCACCATGCCATCCTAAGGAAAATGTTTCTGACACATCAACACATCAGCTGTAACAGAATGCATGCAATGCAGACTGGTGGTATTAAATAACAACAAAATTTGTCATTCTATTAGCATTCGGTTGTGGATGTTTTGCATCAGCACGGTATCTAGCCAAGACTGCACTTTCTAGACAAACTGTACAAAGGAAAGCATGATCACTTAATGCATACTCTATTAACTGCTTGTTGAGTTTGATCGTATAGCCATCTCATCCTGTGCAGCCATGGAGAAGCACAACCACTTTTCCTGGATTTTTTTCTTCTTCAAATACAATTTCCAAAACAAAGGAGGGTATATTCTGACATCCTGGTTGAGAAGAACAGAAGCTGTCACGGCGTGGAGTCCTACGGCAATCATACTGTCTAAAAAAGCTGTCGGATTCAGCTTCAGCTCTAAAAGAGGTCATGTACAGCCCCGTCCGTTCACCCTGGCTGCTGTCACAGCCCAAAAACACCCCCTTTCTGCTAATCTAACCCTCCACAGCCTCACAGACACACACCTTCCCAGCATCCTCCTCAACCCTCTTCGTCTATCTTTCTCCTCTGTGGAAGGACCCTCGGTTCTGGTCCTTCTTTAATGCCCTGTCACACTTCATTTAGCCTCTGAGAAAGAAGAGGAATGGAGCGTGATGTGGGCGCAGACTTTAATACATGCATTACAGCAACATGCAATCATGCGTGTACTAAAACTATACGACTGCCCACGACAGCAACCAAATTAAGTCAGAACCTTTTTCCTGTTAAGGTAAAATATGCCATTTAAATACATAATGTATGCTTTGTGTACTCCAGAGGAAACAAAGCCTCCCTCTCAGCTCTCACTCTTTCTTTGGCTTTTTCTCTTCTTTCTTAAAGCCTCTATTCAGTCCAAGGCCACCCAAGACCGAGCAAAACCCACCGCCTGCACTCGGCGCTGAGGCACAACGTGAAACGCAGCTAATGCAACAGTTCACTACGACAGAGGGATGAGCCGCGCCTCTTCCACATCCCACAACAGCACAACAGTGTGGAAGCATGCACAATGAAATGCTACAACACTGAAACTAAACAAGATCCACTATAGAGGTGTCACCACAAGCTATCTGAGAAATCAGTTTGTGCAGATGGGATGTATGTTCATGAAAATAAAAAATAACTGGTGAAGTATCAATATTGGGCCCCAAATTAGTTATATCTACAGAATAATACTGATATATGTAAGGTGACAGACGTATTAAAGTTAGTTATTTTGCTGATGGCACAGATATTTTCTGTGAAGGAGAGAACATAAAACACGTGTTGGATCTGGTGGTCATCACCAAACTATTAAAACTGATAAAAACAAATCATCGTTAGATCTAGACGAAACAAAATGGAGCGTTTTTGGTCATCAAAAGACCAATACGAAGGTGAAACTGGTGATGAAAGGACACACAGATAAGAAGAGTAGATGAAAGTACAAATTTTGTTAATGACTATAATTTAAGTTTGAAATCCTGAGTAAAAATGTTACTAAAAAATATTGTATAAGGATACAAAAAACAGGTTAAATATTTTCTCAATTACACTACTATATGCATATTATATTGTGTTTGTACTATCCTACCTCAACTATGGGATTGAGGTTTGGGGAAACACCTACAGTACACCACCATACACAAACCATTGTGTATTAAAAAAAAACAAGCCATTAAAATGATTTATAAAGTGAGTTATTATAAACACCCCAGCATTTTATTCTATAAATCACAAAATTAACTACTTTTGTCGAAGATACAAAAACTGTTTGGGAAAGAAAAGGAGAATATTTATTAAAAAAGAAATATGACATCAAACAACTTCGTGTGAGGTCAACCCAACAATGTGTGGGCCTTTCTGTCTGTGGGGCGAGGAATAACATTTAAGAAATGATCTGGCTTTGCCATCTTATTTCTGAGTGTCTATCTATTAATATCTGGAAAAACATGTCACACGCCTACACTTCCCTGCTGGTTGAGGCGACCCACCAGAGACCCTATACTTTCTCAGGAACAGCAGCTTGCTCAGCCCGGATGAGGTTCTGTCACAGAGGAGCGTCCTCTGTACCTGCATCATGTGGGACACAGCAGCTGCACTGCTGCAGGGGGGAAAGGCTGCACACATGACCTTAGGGACCAGGGGTCCCCTACACCACCTTTAAACAGCACGGTGTGAGGGGGAAGTCCCCCCATCATGAAAGCCTTCACCCATCCTACACACCGACTGCCTGAGGGAAGGAGGCTGAGGAGCATCTGGAGCAAGACCACCAGAATCAGAAACAGCTTCTTCCCTGGAGGTGTTTGGCTGCTGGTTTTGAGTTCTGAATTCTGTACACACCCCCTACACACACACTGACTTGAACAACAATCACTTCATTCAACTTAAGTAAAAATACTCGGGGTATGGTTGGACCGATATTTGTAACAGACCTCTCCACTTGTATTGTTTGCAGCACATGCTACACAAAGCCTAGGTTGCATATTTTTAGATTTAGTTGTTTATTAATTCATCTTTTAAGCCCACTGGAGTTGCTGGAGCCTATCCCTCTGCTACTGTTGGGCTGTTTTATGAGCTTGAATCAAGACCCAATTCCTAATTGAGTGCCACAAATATGTAAAGGTGACAATGGCAATAAAAGTTCCTTTAAGTCCTCCCATGACAATTTTTTTATTAAAAAAACATTCTCGGGAGTTTTTTATTTATGATTATGAAGTTTTTAACCAAAATTCCACAACCTAAATGTCTTAAAAAGCCATTTTTCATGCTGATCTGAAGCCTCTGTTTCCAAAATCTCCTCTGAGGGGGCGTGGCTTTTGGAGCTGAGCGGAGCTGGTGCTTTCATTTTTGAGCTTAATTCTCTTAATATATGTCCTCCATCATCAGGAAAATGCTACAAAAACATGTTCATCTGAGTCTGTCTTTAATATTAAGTTTTTCCATCAATTTTCTTTGTATTTAAGTTTTCAAAATTAGTTAAAAAATAGTTTTTGCTCTGTTGAATCAATTAAAGTCTAAACGTCAAAATAAAACTCAATTAATAAAAGAAAGAGAGGAAACTGAAAAGGATTCTCCTCATGTCTTGTTCTCTCTAGTTCATGCACATAAACCACATGGTGCCGTGACACCACGACAACTTCTTACCCCGCACAAGTTACGAGGTGAACAGATGCTCACGCGCTTCAACTGGTGTGGGAAATGTCAACACTGCAGATGGCGAAGGGATTTTTTTATTTATTTACCGTGTTGTGTTTCACCAGGTCCAGTTGTGACCTGTCACTGTGGTGCAGCAGCGCAGCATCTCATCCATAAACATGGCGGCGAGGCTGAGGATGCCGTGGTCGACTAGGCAGACTAGAGCGGAGCTGCCAAGATACTGTACATCCCTTGTTATTATTATTCATTGAGGGGCTGCTCTTTGTTTAAAAGCCCAACACGTGGACACAACAACACAAAACGGGAAATGAATGAGTAAACTCGCCCTCCATTTAGCAGCAGCTCCTGTAAATTAATCTTTTATTGCAAGAAAGACCTTTTTGCACATTTTTGATGAGCTTTTTCACTTTTGTCTGTTCTGGGGAAAGGCTTAAAAATATTCATGAAGGATTCCAAGCACACATTTCCTGTTCTGTTTCTGGCTGCCCTTTGTTCTCCCGCCGTCTAGGTGATGGAGATGCTGCTGCACACATGAGATCACATGAATACATTAGGACTGAGATGAAGCAAGCCGTCTGTGGCATGACTGTCACAACATGGATGCAATTATAGAGCGAAACGTCTCAAAAGCACTCATCATTTATCACTATGTGGCGGTATCTTTATTTCCGCCACCACTTACACCTGCATGATAAAAATGTCACATTTTTTCAGGGAAGAATGAAAAAGTAATCACCCTGGCTGAGTCAGTCACCCATTAACCTCATTCAAAGGGCAACAACATTAAAATTCAATATGTTTTCTATTGAAATGCGGATTCACTGGCATGTTCTGTGGCTGCAGTTAAAGGCTGTTTGCTGATGCAGAAACAGCAGGAACACAAGTACAAAACAAAAGTTAGGAGAGAATAAATGTCTTTCAGCAACATTAATGTGAGCCGCAATGATGAAGCGTGCATCAGAATCCTCTGCTTTAAATTTGCCTGAACCAAAATATTTCTCTAGATTATAAAAACTATATCAAAATTGAATAGATAATTATCTTGTTTATGTTAACCCTTCCAGTTGCTCTCTAGATCAGCTCCTCCTTCCCTGTTTTCAAATCTTGTCTTTCTTTCACACCACAAAATGTGTTTAATAGTGATGGGTATCGGTTAGAAATTCCAGAAACGATTTGATTCAATTCACAAGAACCTGAATCGATTCAATTCAGATGTTTTTTAGATTCTTTCGATTCTTCAATTCAATTCAATTTTAAGTTTACACATTTATACACATTTGTTTAGAAATACATACAAAAATCTACAATGTAATTTGAGTTTATTTATATTAATCTGATCCAGTTCACATACTGTAAATGTATTAGTAAAATAATGAGATTGTTAATATCATACAGTGTTAAATTGATTCTCTAAAGGAGAAGTTCTAACAAAAATGTTAAAATCATTAACATAGTAAAGAGTGCTGCTTCTCCCGGAGGGCGTTTCAGTTTGGCCACTAGGTGGCGATCACGGTACAGAAGTACACCTTATTCAAGAAGAAGATGAAAGTATGAGGGGAAAAAACAATGTTTTAGATCACAAATAGTTACTTTAAAAAATATGTCCTTAAAAGTGTTTAGAAAATGTCTGAGTTTATAAAGATGTTAATTTAGTCATCAATGTATTTTGTTAGCATTAGCCATCCTATGGGAAATTCTATTGAATGTTAGCATTCGATTAATATCTTTTGTGAATCGATTAATGATCTATTAAGCTTAAATTTATTCAAGTCGATTGATCAATTTAAAAAAAAAAAAAACTGATTATAAAGCCAGAACCCCTCCCTTCGTTGATTTCCCCCTCCACCCACCAGCTCCCCTAAAAATTAGCCCTAATATTGAAACTGAACAAAGACTTAAGAACTGGAACTCTAAATAAAGTCTTGCTTGGTATATTCTATTTTTTGTTGGTATATAAAACAGAGATTAAAGTAAAATTATTTTTATGGTTTTAAACTAAATCAATCACCAGTGCTTTGGGATTTCTTATTTTCAGCATGTCGAAAAACAGCAAGTTAAGCTCACCTAAAGTGTCAATATGTGATCCGGTGGGGGTCCCTACAGCCATATACAATGAGTTGGGGCGAGTTGGTCTTTTTTGTCAAAGTTCTGATTTTTAACTCTGAAAACATTGTGTTGCGATGCTTGAAACGTACAGCTGCTACAGTCAAAATGGCCCACAGTACCTCTGATCGTGTTTGTACATGGACTTAAGATTGAAAATGGACGCCTGGGAATCACATTCAATGTGAAAGCGTCTTTAAAAGATAAAGAAGAAGAAAACATCACAGAAGAGCACAGGCATTTGCACTAGCGTTACATACTTCCAGCATGCTGCATCAGCTCCAGCAACAACAAACAAACCTGAGTCCAATCAGGCTGGACGGCTGTTTAAAAAAGACTTCACTCCATCAATAACTGGAAGACTTCCTGCACAGACCAGTGACCTTTTTGCTTCAAAGCTGGTGGAATCATTGTTGTGAAAGACTTCCAACTTCCAGAGGAAAAACGGAAAGAACGCGTCAAAATTTTAAGAGCAAAATTTTAAGAGCTGTTAAAATTTTAAGAGCAATCCTTGCATACACAGTAACTTAACTTCCAACTCTAAAGAGAAAGGATGAGGCGTGATCGCTTTGTGAGCCAGCAGTGCATCAGCATGAAAAAGTAAAAGGGATTAAAGCAAGGACATGGTACGGAGGAAAACAGATTCATGAATTTAGATTCATTCATTTATTTATTCATCAGAGACATCTCTTTGTAGAGTGAGATGTAAAATACAAAGCAGGTTTTATTTATGCAGCTTTAGTTGCTCATTTTTCAACACCTGTTCTTAGTTAGGCTTGCATTGAAAACTTGACAAGTTTCATTGATCGGTTTGGAGCCATTCTTATTACTACCGGTATTTGTGGACGGAACACACAAAAAAGTGTTAGTTTCTCTGTCTCACTAAACACAACCACAATCAAGACAGTCAAGGCTTAACAACGCACATATTGTTAAGAAAATCCTTACAAAAAAATGTAGATATTTGACAAAGACCAACTCCTGTTACATTTTTTATTCTTGCCATTTTAACATTTTCTTATGGCCTTTTTTTTAAGGATGGAGGACACATATACAGAAAATTAGGCTTAAAATTTCAATTATTCATATTTTTTTATTCAAATCGCTGTGAATCAAATGTAGATGAAAAATGGCTGTTTGAAAGAATCAAATTTGTGACGCGGAAAAATGCACTGAGCAGAAAACGAGCAAAGAGTAGAGACTGCTGGCCGCGGAGAAACTTCGCCCACAATTCAGAGCTGAATTTCTAAAGATATCCTGCCGCTCTACAAAAACTATGTCCAAGAAAACAAAACAGGTTTCTTGTCTGAAATTGGCATAATCATAATTAAATGACCACTGGACTTACTTTTGTTATATAGATGATAAATTTTGCTCTTTATATATATATATATATATATGTAATATAAATATATTAAGTTTAATTTAATATATAACATGACACGGTTATTTATATTTACATATATATATACATATACATATATATATAAAAGACAATAAAAATATAAATATATATATATATACATATATATATTATAATTGTTAAATATATTGTAAAACAAATATTTTTAATTGTATATAATATATTACAGGATGATAAAACAATTTTATATAGAGAGAAATATTTTGACTCTATTTTACTAAGGAAGTGACTTTTCGCACATATTAAGACAGGGTTGCGGTTAGGGTTAAAATACGGCCGGGCAAGGCTGTACCAATAAGACTCGTCAAAATGAGTCTCCATCCGTTTTTGTGCTTGATGCTTGTAAATATGTGTGGATATTATCTGCCCCTTACTAATGGCCTACAGAAGTCATTCTTTTTTTTAAACAATAGTCCTCAGTACAAGGACACCTATTTATTCAGTATTCACAGCTAAGTAATATTTAACCCCAATGGTACACTGAGCATTAGAGTCAAACTAAATGGACTGAGGCAGAAAGTGCAAGCAGAGGAAAAAGCAAAGAGACAAGAGGACCAAACACAAGTGACTGAGAAACAAAACGGCTGTTCTTAATGAGAACAGACACAAAATCCACCAGCAGAAGTTCAGAATGAGGCTCGTCTTCATTTCTGTCACTTTCACTTTTCCACAGCAAGTTCTGTGGGAGGACACCCAAAGGACTACCTTATCACAGCACCCACCTCAACCCATCTCTTAATTAAATGACACAGAATATCTGGTTTGTTAACAAATGCTCCTGTGCCAGCTGGACACTCACACAGGTGCTGGGCTCAGGTCCATCCAGCTGATGCCCTCGTCCTCCCGCGGTGCTTCAACAGGGAGTGAACTCTAACCCCACCACTCAGACGTACTTCTTTTTATATTCCGTCACTGTAAATTGGCAGAAAGTGGTGCTGAAGAGGTGTCATCTCACACAACAAAAACCGACAATGTCAAGCTCTTTATTTTGAAATAAATTGTGAATAAAAGGGTAAATAAAACTAATTTCACTCTCGTCTTCTCCAAAAGGTCCCTAAGACATATCGGCTTTCCTATACTTGCTGTGTCAAATATGAGATGTTGAACACACAGCAATGTGTCACACAAGCTCTCCGTGTTTGCTTCTTGTGAGCATCTGCCAAACTGGCAGCGCCGTCACTTTTCACACATTTCTGCCAAATTACATAAGCGAGGATGTAAATGAGAAGCCATGAGGCTAACGCTGGTGGCTCACAAAAAAAAAAAAAAAAACAGTCTTGGCGACATGTTAAAGTACAAACATAAAAACAGCTTTGACGGGTTATCAAGTTTGTAGTGTCAATACATCAGAGCAAAGCTAACTTTTGCTCAAAAAGGCAGCGATCCAAGTTATCCAAGACCAACTCGAACAAAAATGCTGTTTTTTTGGTGTTTGTAATACGTTCTTGTATTTTCTCATGATGGAGGACATATATCAAGAAAATTCCTCTTAAAATTGCAATCCTCAGGCGACAAGTTCCCTGCTTTGCTCCATTATGATGACAAGTAGATCCATTCTGTACTGCGGGATAGGCGGGATAGCTCCAATATTGGTCGCTATTTATGCTGCACTGGTGTTTTAGATGGGAGGGGCTGTAAGCTAGAGGGAGAGCATGTAGACTGATGGATAATTGGAAATGCACCCACAACTCAGAGGCGATAATGAAGTCCGGCCGCTCTGCAGAAACTATGTTCTAGAAAATGACAGGTTATTTTATTTTGGCTAAAAGATTTGGGCTGGGCGACTCTGTATCAATCCGATCCGATGTCGGTCAATTTCGTTGTATTGATACCAATATAGATACTAGGCCTCGTTGATCATTAATCAATTTGAATGTATTTAAGCTTCATAGATCAATGATTGATTCTTCAAATTATAAATTAATTTAGCACATACAGCTAAAGTCTGCTAGCTCTACGCTAAAGTTTAATGGGATTTCCCATAGGACTGCTAATGCTAACACTCTTAAACACTTAAAGTAACAGTTTTTTGCTCATACTTTCTACTTCTTCTGGAATAAGATGTAATGCTATAGTGTGATCTCCACCTAGTGGCCAAACTGAAACATCCTCCAGGAGAAGCAGAACAATGTTTACAATGTTAATGATCTGAACATTTTTGTTGAAGTTTCTCTTTCTGAGAATTCGTGATATTAATCTCATTATTTCACTGATAAATTTTATAGTATGTGAACTGTATCAGATTAATATAAATATATTAAAAACACATAGTAAATTATTAATGAATTTCTAAACAAATGTGTATAAATGTGTATACTCAAAATTGAATTGAATTGAAGAACCGAAAAAAATCTGAATCCAATCGATTCAAGCTCTTATAAATTGAATTGTTTCTGGAAATTATAATTGGTACCCAGCCCTAATCAATACCAATATACATATTTTTAGTAAAATGGTAAATGGTGTATCTTCACAGACCCATTCACACACACACTGGTGGTGCTCCACTGCTGAGTACTGGCGTCAACCTTCCATCAGAGGCAATTCGGGGTTCAGTGTCTTGCCCAAGGACAATTTGACACGTGGGCGGGAAAGGCGGGACTTAAACTCACAATCATCCGATCAGGAAACATGGCCGCCCCATAGTAAAAACGGTGGTTGTGACATGAACCTCAAAATCTTAATTGATTTTAATCACCATTAATGATTTTTTGTAATTTTCCCATTTTTTAATTATTTGATAAACATAAAAACAGAATTAAGACAATATTTTCGATTAAATGGAAAATAGCAACAACTTAGCTGGGTCCTTTTTGCAGATACAGAAAAGTTTAAAACAAAACTGTAAATATCAACGTCTGCAGGGCAGTATCGATCCGATACCAATACCAACTTGAGATCAATACAATTTACATTTTGGATCAATCCCTGATATTTTGTCTTAATATTAAGCATGATGAATTTACTGCAACCACTGCTGTTGTGATGGCTGCCTCTAAATAAAACATTTGTTCTTGTCCTGAGCATGACCTCTGTTGGGATTTATTCAACCCAGCTGGCAGGGAGACGTTGGTTCCCTTCTGCTCCCACCTTTACATCTTTATCAAACTGTTCACCTCTGTAGGTGCTGCATGCTGAACAGAAGCTGCGTTTTTTTTTTTTTTGTCATGATGGCTCCTCTGCCTTCTCGTTTTCCATCTTGAGGTTCAGCTGCCAGAGGCATCCACATGGCAACTCCTCACTAGGGGGGCATCTTGCTGATGCATTTGAAGAATTTGAATTCCACCGGCCTATCATCTCCTTTCTTTTTATGTGGCCTGTCTTATCAGGGAGATGGACTGAGTGAAGGCCTGCATGCATTGTGGGTAGCTTTTATGTCCGGACATCAGTGGTTTCTAGCCTTTCGTTTTCTGTTGAGCTGTTGCACCGTAGGGGTATCTCATTGTTGATGGCTCGTTGAGGAGTTATTGACTTTAACCTTTCAGATGAACTTGTTTCTTTTATTTTCTCTTTTTGATTACAATTTGACTGTTGGACCCCGTTGGCACTTGAAGCGATGGTGAACATCTGATGGTTTTCTCACAGGAGTTCAGCTCTATCAGTGGTAATTACCTTACCTCTCTTTGACATTCATTTTGACCAGGTGACCTGCCAGTACCGGCGCAGTTTATCCTGGCCAGTTTAATCAGTGAGTCGATATCTTGTTTGTTCTTGGCATTAAGTTGGATAGAGAGCTGAGGTGGACAGGTACAGAAATAGTGTGCAGACTGTGTCAGGATGAGGCTTTTTCCTAACAGACTTTTGAGAAACGCATTTTGATAAAATGGCTGAAGAGAACCTGGTTTTAAATGGGCTTCAAAGGTCATGGCGGAAAAACTGGAAAAAATTTAATTATCTATTTGAATAGTTACACCTGTCATTTCTATTAATCAAGCTGGTTGTTGAGTTTATGCAACAAGACAAACGGATTATTCTGCCTTGAAGTCGTTGCTGAAAACCCAAAGTCGACTGTAACTAATGTTTTAGAGTCTTTTTTAAAATGAAGAACACCACCCCTCCTTTTTTAAGCCGATATACAGGAGACCAGTAATGGCGAGGTATTTCCACATGTGGATTTAATGCAGGGACATGAAGAGGAGCATTCTGGGAGATAATGAAACACTAATAGGACCATCCAATTCCCCCTTCTGCTTGTCTGTGTCCCTGTGGTGGAGGCCCTCAGCCCCAATACACTAATCTGACACTTTCACAGCCCAAACACATACATTAGATGCTAACGTGTATCAGCTCATACACACACAAAATACACAGTCACAGATGTGAGAGTGAACACAAACTTACATGTCAGCTCACATATGAACTCACCAGCCTTGGAAACTGATGTTTGAGGGACTGCTTTTACTAAAAAGTTGATGAAAACGCCTTTAAAACCGCATTTCAAGCTTCCACATTCAAAAATCCTGCATTAACGTGTTTTTAAGTCTGCTCTTGGGCTCTATACGTACAAACTGAGCATTCATTGAACCCACGCTGAAAGTTCAACTTTCGTCGTATGAGTGCCGTTTTTTTTTCTTCTCCCAACTTTATTCAACAGCGTGCAATCATACAACAAATGAACAAATGTGTTTAAAATGTAAAATATTTAAGCAATCATAAACAGCTAGGGAGGTTAGTTACATACATACATGAATAGATTTACAAATATCAATAGTAGTAAGAGCTTTTCAGTTATTGGAGTGTGATATTGATTTTGTGTAAAAATGTACATCTTTTAGCTATTGAAGAAAACATGGTGTGTTATGATAAAACTCACATTTATGAATACAGAAATTTGCTAAAAGACTTCATATATACATT
>NC_050529.1:21284776-21333152 GCF_002922805.2 Oryzias melastigma
GTTTTCTAATTGTTGCCACTGAAGTGCACCTGTTGTTAATTCCATGAACACCAATACAGCTGAAATTGATTGATGAGGCCCTCAGCTGATTAACCAACCAGAAAATTATCAGACAGGTTTAATTCAATTCATGCCAGGTCCAATAAAAAAGTGTTCCTTTAATTTTTGTGAGCAGTATATATTGAAATAGAGCTATAAAAGAAAAGTTAAATTAAATTATTAATGTATTTCTAACCAAATATTTACAAATGTGTTAACTGAATATTGAACTGAATTGAAGTATTATCAAAAGAATTAAAAAAAAATCAGAATCTAATCAGTTCAGGCTTTTGTAAATCAAATCAAATCGTTTCTAAAAATTATAATCCAATTTTCGTGCTTGTTTTAATATCATTATTATTTTTTTTGTTTTGTTTTAGTGTAAAGTACTTTTTGTTATTTTTATATAATTAGTGCTGTATAAGTAATGATTAATTGATTGATTGTATCTTGCCTAACACATACACACATTAGACACCAACACGTGTTAGTTCAAACACACACCTGTCACACACAAGTTACACACTTATAGGCGTGACAGTACAAACACAAACTTAACACACAATAAACACCAACATTTGTGTAACTAACACATCAAACACACACACTTCACCTTTACAAGTGTCTCAGCTTATTCACAAACACACACGTATCTTTGCTCACACATACCCAACGCACACATTACACACTTCCAGGTGCACACACACCTAACCCACACATACACACATTACACACAGGTGTGCGAGCTTACACAAACACACACCTGAGAGAAGGAAAGGCGACATTAATCAGATAGTCTGAAGACGTTCATCCATGATTACAAATATAAACAAAAACACTCAGAACGAGAAACAACAAATTACCTTCTGCACGCAGCCAAAATACAGACCGCCGTCTCTGCGGCGTGTACGTGTTTATTCATAGCAATACTCAAACGACGTGAGTTGAACCAGACGAGCTGGTCTGGAGTGTGTAATTTACAACAATTGGCTCCTTCTCAAATTGCAGGTGCCCGCAGTATTGAATGTGAGCCTAAGTGGGCCCATTAAAGCCAAATTGGACTAATTTAATCCAAAGATCTAATTCAGTAATGTGATTGTGGGGTCGTTTGAGGCAGTTGTGGGGTTGTGTTGGGTTTAATGGGAGCCGAGTTGGTTTTTACTGGTTCCTGTACGACCCCGGTCTGTCGCTCAGTCAGGGCATCACTGTCACTGAGACCCTCCTGAGCTGTACACAAACATGACACGTTGCTGTTCTACTGTGTACTTTGATCACATCAGTGTTAAAAAACAGCATTAAAATGTTGATGGAAAGCACAAGAAACTGGCTCTAAATGAATGTTTTATATTCGAACTAAAGAAAAGTTTCCAATAAATACGATAAAAAACAGGTCCAAATGTTTTAATTAGTAAGATTTGCTTCTGTTAGCAATTATTCAGGAACATATTTAAAGAATGTATGCATGTTCAAGTGTTTTTATTTTAAATGTGAGCATCTTTGAGTGTAAAAGCTTTAAAGTGAAAATAATTGACTTCAAGATCACAACTCAACAAAGATGTAATAGTTTAATGACATTACAAATATTTACATTCCAACCAGGTTGTTAAAGGGTAAATAACAGGTTATTCTAAGCATTTCAGAGTAAACTACACCCATATATGTGATAATATAACCTTTAGCACATTAAACCCCCAGCAAAAAACATTTCCCTCCAATTTTGGATTTATTAATCATTATTGACAAAAAATGCTGGGCGATTTGACGTTACATATCGTGTGGGCGATAGAAAAGTGTCTTTAGTGCCATTTGTCTTCTACTGTTTTTATTTGTTTATTTTTATTGCTGTGTTTTCCTACTAATAAACTGGAAATTTTTGTGCATTTTAAAAAAAATGTTACATGTTCTTTGACAAAAAAAGTCAGAGAAAAGCAAGTAATGACATTTTAGTCACATTTTTTTCAGAGAATAACTAAAAATATTTTATTGTGGTATATCATAATATATATTGCTATTGTGATATAAAATAATTTATTGTAACATACAAGTTTTTCCATATCGCCTGGAACTAGTGACAAAGATTACGAAATCCTCAATACCAGCTTCTCAAAGCATAGCAACCACAACAAAAGCTATATTTTTATGGCACCTCAGCTAAAAAAATGCTGTTTAGTATAACTTAAATTATTTATATATATATAGTTTAAACAGATGTTTTTGACCTTTAAATTTGTTATGGCCATCCACTCTGTTGTGGATATCAAATGTTCTAGCTCCGCCCTTTTTGGTGCCACTGTTCTGCAGTGGAGCCACCATCACTGTGTGTGTGTGTGAATGGGACTGTGACTGTAAAACACTTTGAGCCTTCTAAGAAGGTAGTAAAGGGCTATTTAGTTATATGCCATTCACCATTAAGACTCACTCCCATGAAAACGGTGTTTTTAACTTGTTCTTGTAACATTTTTTTATGAAGACATAAATAAAAAAATGTAAACTTAAAACAAAATTTCTGAGTATTTCTTTAGTCAAACCATTTAAAAAGCTCTCAGTTGTGACCCGGTCACAGAAATGGGCGGGCCAAAGCCTCTCTGCTCTGCTCAGATTCTGATCATCCGCTTGCAGACAAATAGATCCGTGAACGTCTTTGTTTTCCTCCTCTGAGCTGGAATCTGGGTCAGAACCGTACGGCTTAAAGCTCCCATATCCTCAGTTTTGTTGCACCGCTAATGTTATGTAGTGAGGGGCGGTAAGCTAGAGGGACAGAGTGTAAACAAAAAACAATGGGATATCAGCTGAGGCTTACTTCCCCACCGATGGGGGAGGTAACTCAGAGATTAATTTGTGATAGACTATGCAAAAACTATGTCTTAGAAAACAACACTGATATTTAAATTTTGGATAAAAACAGCATAATCACGATTAAAAGACCAGTAAGAACACTTTTACGATACATCAAAAATGATCGGACTGGGACTTTAATCTCTTCTCAAACTCACTTCTGTGCTTTGAAATAACTTCTATTTGAAGGAAACTGGTGTGAAAATAAAGGTGGACTGGAAAAAGTAAAGACAACTGTTTGTTTGTTTTGGATCTGCAGTGAGTTATCATCATTCAGATGAATCTCTGTTCACCAACGCAACAGGCAGGGTTCATTTTTGGGTGGTTTCTTCCAAATTCTGCTCTCAGTCTCCTTGTGAGGGAATAAAAGAGCATTTTCTGTACAAATGGGAGCATTTTAACATCCGTTTTGTAATTGTATTGGGATAATAGAAGTTGTCTGGAAGGCATGTGAATAATCTGTTCAGTCTTGTGACTTTAAAGTGATTAAATTTGTCTTTTTAAGCGGAGAGGCTTCAAAAAATTAAGAAAGCATGAGCTTAAGCTGCTGTGTTTCATGATTTAAATGTATTTGTTCAGCATGCAGCTTGTGTGAGTCTCATATGCATCCATGCATGTCTGAAAAGGTCATCTTTATCCAGACTGCAGCCGCCGCCGCTCGTCTGGGTTTGCACACTTCCTCCTAGCATTAGCAGAACAATGAAGTGCTGCAGTGATCTCTTATTTAAATCCTTCAGGTTTCACGACCTTGAATGCAGCCGCACTCCGGTGAGTGTGAATTAAAGCGACCTGAAAGAGTTGGCCTGTGTTCTTATCAGTGTGTTTGTGGACAAATGAGAGCATCAAACCTAACAAAAGCCGTCACACCTTTACCTACTCCTCTCCATCCCCCACATCCACACACACACATTTAAGAATGGAAAATACCAGAAAAAAACCTTCTACAGGCCAGAATGAAGGCAGCCGCCACATCCAGCCTGTTCCAATTGGCTGAGCAGCATTTGAAGGTTATCCCAGCTAACAAACACATCACGCTAGCCGTACACAAACTACGCTCGGCACATACAGCCTTTTGTGGCCAGAAAATAGAGTGCAACCTTCAATTGTGAGTCTGAAAAACAAGGTGTGACAATCAGAGTGAATTCCTCACAATGGCTGCAGGGATGAAGGGCGAATAACAATACAAGAAATATAAAATAACGGGAAGTATCAGAGGCTTTAATTAGAGCAGACTTCTACGCTTTAAAGGTCAACAATAGAGACGAGGCGGCTGAGAGAAAACCTTTATTAAAGCACATTACCAACTACTTTTGTTGCTTCTTTTCAGCAAAAATGTTTCAGAATACGGATAAACTGATCAATTCTGGAGATTTTAAGATGAGATTCTGATCCTGACACAGCTGACATGTTTTTAAGGAGTTGGTATCCTGGAACTGGACCTGACTGCAGACAACAAGATGGCGCCCAGACATCATTAGGAAGGACCAGAAGTCCAGAAGAGGAAGTTTACGTCCCATCACAATTAATTCTTATTATTAATTCTTATTATTCATTTTTATATAAAAACAGCATGAATAAATAACTTCAAAAATTGATTTGGCCCCCTGTGAGATTGAGTTGGACTTTTGTAGAACTCTTAAAAAATTATAAACCTGATTGCTCAACATCATCAGTGTCTTCCAGAAGTTTCTAAACCAGCAAAATGTAGTTAAGAAACAAAAATAAAGAACTGTGAAGATTCGTGGGAGTCACATTATTCCACTAAACCTCACCTGAAGAAAATTCTTCCACTTGAAACGCCATCATTTTGTGCAGCAGACACAAAAGCATCATTAGACATTTATGAGTCTCTCTCCGCTCTGATCACAATGTGGAGCTCAGCGATTTTACCGCTCTCTTGACTGGCGCTGGCAGCCGCGGCTGTTAGGTGAGGGCAGCCGGGGGGGCGCATGTCAACTCGTCAGAATCTGACCTGATCTGCTGTCCTGGCAACAACAGCACCATGAATGATTTACAGCGGTGCCAGAGCACGCCGCTATTGTTTGGCTCCCACAGGACCCATCCTCCGCTTCACCCCTTCAAACACAGACTGGAAAACAGGGCGTGGCCCACAAACACAGATCAGGGTTTTATCAGTCATTTAAGTGGAGATGAATGTGTCTGACGGGAGTCTGTCAGAGTCAAAGGTGACTCCTCATCTCCGGATTTTAATCATAAAAGACGCTCCGGTGAAAGCTTCATGTTTGCTGGTTTGTGGATTAAAAACAGGCTTTCTCATTTCTTCCCGCTGCTGCAGAATACTGTCCATAAATGTAACAAGAAAAATGGCAGAAAAGCATGCGGCAGCTTTATTGATTTAATAATTTCTTTATTAATCTTTCTCCTTTGAGAGCAGCTCTTTCATAAACATGCTTGAGCTGAACAGTGAGTCCAAATAACTGCACTGCAAAAACACCTCCTGGAAATAAGTAAAAATAGATGAAAATGGAAAGATTTTCCTATTTCTTATTTTAAAAAACAAAAATGTGGTCATTAAGACATGGTTTTATGCTAAAAATTTTGAAAGGATTATTTTTCCTTAAAAAGCAAGACAATTTTAGTAATACAGCAAACACTGTAGTGAACACACTGAAATTAACATTTTTAAACTTTAAAACGGTAACTTTTTGACATTATTATGAACTAGATATATAGCATTACCTGTGATAATGCTAGTGTGAATGCTGTAAGCTAAATTTGGCCAATGAAGATGCTTGTGCTGATAGCTGAAGTTGATAGCTAAAAATGCTGAAGCAGATAGTTGAAAACGCTTAAGCCGATAGCTAGCTAAAATATTAGCTAAATATCAAATTAGCCTAAAAGCAAAAACAAAAAAAACATAAGGTTAGTCAAAACAGCTAGCATGTAGCCGAAATATTAGCTAAAATCCAAAACGGACA
The DNA here is from genome assembly GCF_002922805.2 of Oryzias melastigma. Classification (NCBI taxonomy): domain Eukaryota; kingdom Metazoa; phylum Chordata; class Actinopteri; order Beloniformes; family Adrianichthyidae; genus Oryzias; species Oryzias melastigma. The sequence goes on from NC_050529.1 coordinate 21,290,590, forward strand.
AAAAAAAAAAGACTGAAAAGAACCCTAAATTAGCCAAAACAGCTGGCATGTAGCTGAAATATTATCTAAACTCCAAAATAGCCAAAAAATAGTAGCAAATGCCAAAATAGTCCAATAATCTAGCAGAACGCCAATTTTATAAAACTTTAAAACAGTAACTTTTCAACATAATTATGAATAATGAAAAGGCATGAATATTATTCCACAACAAATCAACTTAAAACTTAAATTACTTTCAATGTACAAGTTAAAATTAAGCGCAAGATAACATCAGGCCATTAATAATAATCAAATAAAATGATCTGGAGGGCCGGATCCGGCCCCCGGGCCTTGACTTTGACACATGTAATACAGAGACATCTTCATGTATCATCCAAGCGCAAAGATGTCCTTGTATAACTACTAATTTTATTGAACTATTTCATTGAACTAATTTTACTGAACTTTAAGCTCTCTACAGCTCTTGTTACAAAACTCAAACTTCTTCTTTTCCAAAAATGTGTCTGACCTGGTCGTGTTCCTAATTTTTTGGTCTGCAGGACACACCCCTCTGGCCCGCTGCCCTTTCATTATTCTCGCTCTGATTCCCTCCACCTCATCCGACCCCCCAACCTTCTGTTTTCCTGCCCCACCTCTCTCTCTCCATCATGTACCTTTCCCCTCCTGCTCCGCCTGCGTCCCCACAGGCAGGTGAGAAAATCAATCACTGATTTGTCGATGCTCCCTGCAGCAGCTCACACCCAGGAAGAGGAGTTTTCATCATCGACCGGTGACGCCCCGCCAACGTTTAAGGCCTTGTACCGGGAAAGCAAGGAGGGAATGTGTTTGTGTGATTGGGTCTGCATGTGAACGCGTTTCGTATTGGATTTTGAACAAAGGGAACATGCAGATATCCTCGATCCTGCTTCCTCTACGCCAGGGGTGACAAACTTAATCACAAAAGGGGCCAAAATCCAAAATATACCTTAGGTCACGGGCCGAACAGGATAAACATTCATTAAACACAAACCATAACTTATTAACATAATTATGAATGCTTAAGATGCTAGTGCTGATAGCTGAAGATGCTGAAATTGATAGCTAAAATTGCGGAAGTTGATAGCTGAAAAGCTGAATGTGATAGCCAGCTAAAATATTAGCTAAGTGCCAAATTATCCCAAATAACTAAAAAATCTTAGGTTAGTCAAAACATCTAACATGTAGCTGAAAAAATAGGCAAACTCGAAAATTGCCTAAAAAAACAGAAAAAAAGCTAAATTTGCCAAAACACCGTGCGTGTAAACATTAGCATAACGCCAAAATAGCCTAAAAAAACTTTTAAAAAAGCCTCCATTAGCCCAAATATTAGCGAAACTCCAAAACTGCCTACAAAGCTTCCAAAAAGCCAAAATTAGCCTGAACAGCTAGTGTGTAAATATTAGCATAGTGCCAAAATAGCCAAAAAAAAAGTTTTAAAAAATGTGATCTGAACTTTTTTTTTTAGGTGTGTATCATAGACATACAGTATATTGTGCATCCACACACAACAGCCAATCAGAATCGAGTATTCACCCAGTCCACAGTATAAGTTCATTTAAAGTCCAGAAACACCATGTTTGTTACTTATAGTTGTATACCAGCATCTTTGCTTTCTTAGAGTAAAACTACAGACATAAAAGTCTTCACAGTTCTGCTTCTCTTACTGTTGACTCAATTAACATCTTTATAAACTCACAGGTATGACTTTTAAGGAAATATTTTTAAAGTAACCATTTGTAGTCAAAAACAAATTTTTTGTCTCATACTGTCTTCTTCTTCTGGTCTAAGGTGTAATTCTATGGTGCAATCTCCACCTAGTGGTCAAACTGAAACGTCCTCCAGGAGAAGCAGAACAATGTTTCCAATGTTAATGATCTGAACATTTTAGTTAGAACTTCTCCTTTAGAGAATCCATGTAACTCTGGATGATATTAACAATCTCATTATTTCACTGATACATTTACAGAATGTGGACTGGATCAGATTCATATAAATATATTCAAATTACATAGTAGTTTATTAATGTATTTCTAAGCAAATATGTATAAATGTGTAAACTCAAAATTAAATCGAACATTCAAAAGAATCTAAAATAAATCTGAATAAAATCGTCTCTTGAAATCAAAATTGATACCCAACCCTATTAAAACATTTGTAGAGACACGTGGCTGCCAGTGTTTTGAATGCGGAAGACTTTTATTAGTGGTCGCTCTAACACGTGTCCAGTACTCCTCCTGTTCTACGTATCCCCATCCTCGCCCGTGTATCTCCCAGCCCAAAACCCACACACACATCTGCCCACTCATGCCCCTGTTATTATTCAGTGAGCCCTTGTGACTGCTGAGATTTCTAATGATAGGGCAGGTCTGGTTGTGCTGCTGTTATTAAGATTTCACAGGACGCACAAATTCACACACACACACACGGACACTCACACAAACCCGTCATTGTCCTGTCACAGCCGCGAGCTATTTTTGGAAACTTAGCCCTCAGCCCAGAGTGCAAATGCCTGCCTCCCTCTCCTCCCACAGCACCCATCAACCCTTTGTCGCCTTGTGTCACCGTAACAGCCAATCAGAGCCTTCAGAGCCGTTCTGAGAGGAAGCAAAGCTGACAGCCCACCAATCAACTAATAACTACTCTCTACTGCAGGACGCTGACGGGGCTCATTGTGGATATGGATGCAGCTTTTATGGCTATTTATAGTGTAATTACTGCTTGATTACATAAAAACAGTTTGATATGAGAAAGGCAGGCTGGCGAGGTGCACACGAAGCAGAGAGGGACGCGGGATCTTGCTGTGTTTGTTATTACAGAGGTTTTAATGAGTGCATCAGAGGAGGCTTTTTGAAGATCGGGATATGCGGCACAATTAATAGGGAAATTATTTAATGGACGTTGGGAGCTGTTTGAACCCAGCGGACTGTGAAATCACACTGACACCGCTCACACGTCTGGCTCTCAGATAACACCCGTTCGCCGCTTTAAAGGCAATGAACAATGGCGTGAAACACCGGGAACTTTAAGTGGCTCAGAAACCGTGGCGTGTAGAGAATGTCAACATTACAGGGAGGACAGACTTCCGCTTTTGTTTGTTTTGAGGATAACAAGTCAGAAATATGTATGTCTCAAATTTTCTTTACGTTGAGCAAAAGAAAACTCATGGAATGGATGAGACTAAAGATTACAAAAAGCTTTCAGTCCTCACCCAGTAACTGTGGTTTCTTAACCACATACAGATGAATGCAGGATGAGATCATGTGACCTGCTGGTTTGTATTGGACTGAGGCAATACCAACTTTTTAGCTCCACAAAACTGCAATTTTAAGCAGAAATGTGGTCAGAAACTCAGTCTATCCAAAAATAGACAGTTACCACTGATGGTTATTGTGGTGTTAAGTTGTGTTCACACTGAACGCGTCCACTGCCGCTCTTTGAACAGACGTCAAATCTGTTGGAGAAGCCACAAAAGTCTTATCCATATCACTACATGGAAGCATTGACTCTATATCTCATTTATAAAGCATAGAAGACATAGATCGTATGTATTAAAGCCGGATCCGGCCCGCCAGACCATCTTTTATTTTTGTTATGAATGGCCCGATGTATTCTTGCTCTGGTAATATTTAACAACACATTCTCAATCCCAACTCTTCACATTTTGACGCATGGTTACGGACTAAGAGTTGATGTTTTGAGTGTCCCCTACTCGTCGTTTTTTGATGTTCAATTTAAATCAAGACTCCCCAACCTCCTGGCCGCAAAGCGGTACCATTCTGGGACTCAGACCGCATTGGTCTCCTAACCCTAACCCAGTACCGGATAGTTGGTACCGGACGTGGATCAGTACCGGTTCCAGACGCAGTACCAGACGCCTACCAGGCTAGGGTTAGGATACCGGCCACGTCCTGAAGTTCGGTCCACATTAAAAAGTTACATTTTTAAAGTTTGAAAACTGTTATTTGAGAGTGTTCATTTATCCTGTTCGGCCCGCGATCTAAGATGTGTTTTGGATTCTGGCCCCTGTGTGGTTGAGTTTGACACCCCTGACAGCATGATATTGGCCCTTTAAATCTTTTGTCAAATCAGACTATACTATAGGGATGCATCTTTGTGGTGTTTCTAGCCCCCTTGTGGTTACTTGGTAAACTGACCTGGCTCCAGTTGTTTTCATTTTTGCTTTAAAGATAAACTCAATTTTTGGTTTAAGCTTCGTCTTTGATCACGGTGAATTCTAAAGGTAATATTGATTAACTGATGAACTCCTCTAAAAACAAAAACAAAAAAAGAAAGAAAGGCAGATGAACACTACTGTGACAAAATAAAAAACTAGTATTTTTGATTTATTTTAGTTGTTTAACCTCTTGACACCTGGCGCCCACATGTCATTATGACATTATGAAGTTATATTTGCTTTATATGAAACATTTACAAAGAAAAGAAACAAAAGTTGTGCTTGAAACCGTTTTAATATATCTGCATTCTCCGCTGTCATAAGCTTTGAATCCATGTCATTGATCTGACACTTTAAAACTCTGAAGGAGTTTTTAGAAAGTTTACTCATCCTTTTGATCCTGCAGTGAAAATCTGTGACAGTAATAATCCCGACACTCCATTCCTCAGCCCCGCCGGTGAACAGGGCGACTACCCGCTGCTCTGTAATTGCTGGTGCTACAGCAGAAAGGACACCTGTAATCATTACAGCGGCCTCATCGATGCAAAGCACAACAGAACAAATCAAAAACAGATTAAGTGAAAGAGGAGGCGGCGCCGGGGACCGAGGCCAAACCAAGATTACGCTGGAAGAAGAGACGAGACGCATAGAAAAGAAGAAACTGTCTCATTAGGAGTTAGGAGAGGCTATCTCTGAGGAAGATGGTGATAAATTGTCCTTTTATAATTTTGCTCTGCTTTAAAAATGTCTGATCACTTTCAGGTTTCAGCACCAGATCCTGCCAGGAAAGCCGTTTTGAATCCAAGGGGATCATTAACCAGCTTGTGCGAGTCACATGACACGACAGCGTCTCCCCTGATTGATGGCGGTGCTACATCATGTTTATTCTCTGTCATCGTCATCTGGCGCTGAGTTATGGCTGACAGCATCACAGAAGGCAGATCCCGGCGAGCCTCTCAGATGGTTGCAGCAGTCAGAGTCCACGCTTGCAGCTGGCACTCCCTCCGGTCTGTGTGAGATGAACAACTGCTGCCCAGACCGACTTCTCATGGTCCAGACGGTCCAGCCCAGAGAGCGGTCGCTGCTTTACCAACCAAACAGAAAAAATACAGCCTGTCTTCTACAGAACAGCGCCTCTGGAGTTTAATAAATGTTGCAATAATACCTCAAACCTTGTTTTAAACGGGTCGACGGCCCTGATTTCACACAGAAGACAAACTTAATGAGATGAAAACAGCACGGTGCATTAGAACACTGTTCACAGAAACACTTCAAGCTCCAGCTTTTTACTTTAATCACTCAGTTTCATTTACCTTTAACACCATAGATATTTACTCATTCACTCACTCCTCCAATCAATCACATTTAATCTCACTAATGCTTCACTAGCTCAATACCACCAAACACCAACGCTGCAGCGTGCTGCTCTTCATCCTCTACGACAGCTTCTGAAAATCGGATGTTTATAGTTTCTGTTGTGACATTTTTACTCATTTTAATGGTTTATCTTAAGCCAGTCCACATAGTACAGGCTCACAAAGCTGTTTATGACACCCAATAACACAATCTTTGACCAGTTACGTAATTGACCAAAACACAACTCCCAACAATCCCACTCCAATCATCTTTAGATCTAAAGTGCTCCCAGTTTTCTAGGACATAGTTTCCATAGAGCGGCAGGAGTTCATTAGAGGGCAGGACTGTTAGTGGAGAGTAACGCCTGTCACACAGGGCGCAGAAGCTCCGCGAAGTGGATCTGAACCGAGGCTGCCTCTGTTCAGTGTCCTTGTTAACCTGTGGTGTAGCTCACACCACGGTCCTCTGTGGCTCGTGATAGTTTCAGTGTCTTGACAAGCAATTCTTGTCAATCCTGGTAGGAGGTTAGCACCAAGACACACAAGAAAATCTGGTCAGTTTTAAAAATTTGCTTCCTGGTTGTGGGCGGGACTGTTGGTGGTGAGTAACGCCTGGTTTACACAGGACATGGAAACTCGTGAAGCGGCACGGAAAAGTGGTTGCCTTGGCACCCTTGTTAACTTCTGGTGTAGTTTACAACAGACGCAGAGTGCCACAGTCCTCTGCGGTCGACTTGTGCCGTGCAGTGATAGTTTTAGCGCCTGGTCTATTTTTTTGCGCGAGCCACAAACTATCCTTGTCAATCCTGGTAGGAAGTTACGCCAAGAAACACAAGAAAATCTGGTCAATTTTCCAAACTTGCTTTGTAGTTGTGGGCGGAGCTGTTGGTGGATAGTAACGCTGTGGAAATGCTGTGAAGCGGCGTGGAACGGAGGCCGACTTCATTCGGCGCCCCTGTTAACCTATGGTGTAGGTAACACCAGCCGCGAAGCACCGCGGTCCTCAGCGGTCGGCTTGCACCAAGCACTGATGGTTTTGCCGTCTGGTCTATTTTTTGCCAATTTTTTACAATACAATAATGCAATTGACAAATGTGATCATATTTCTGTATCTAAACAGACTGTGAAAATAAACACACACAAAAAACAAACACACACACACAGATCTACGTAGTAAAGGAAAAAAAAAGCTCTGAATAATCACAGCTGAGCAGATGCGACTGTTGCGGAAAAATACGTCCCAGGTGTGAACTTGTGGTGGAGCGGATTCTGCCTGCACTCCGCAGGCACACCCTAACGCAGCGCTTTGCAGTGTTAACCAGGGGTAAGCCTTCCCCCATTTCCCATCATCCCTCTCTGGCACTAGCTTACAGTCCCTCACACCTCCAACCTAACACTAGTGGTACTACAAAAATGGCGAGTACCGTTGGAGCTATATAGCCGTTCGGAGACGTTCATGAATCTATTTGTCTGCAAGTCAATGCATCATCATGGGGCGGAGCAGAGGTGTGGTCTGTCCGGTGTATCTTTAGTCGCAAAAATCTATTTTTCAAGCAGCATTTTTTTAATATGCTTCTGATTCACATTAATTTGAATAAAGAAAAACTCAAAAGAGCAATTTTAAGCTTAAATGTCTTCCATCCTCAGTAAAATCCCTCAAGAACATGCTAAAAACCACCATTATCTTTGGAGTGGGTCTTTAAAGTCTTGTATATTGGCGCAAAAGTTTATTTTCTCTCCTTCAGAATCTGTTGGAATTGATCACGTAAACAGAATAAGAGTTGATTCTAAGGACATCAAGATCAAGCTCCAATGTGAAAGGGTTAAGGACTTGGTTTTCCTTTAAACCCACGTTTTCCTTTCTTTTCCACAAGAAACTCTTCTCACCTCAGTTTGCCGGCCATCACAGTCCTGAGCAGAGAGGTCGCATCAGTACAGTACAAACCACTGGTTCTAACTGAGAGACCCACCCTTTTCCTAATTGTTTGTCTTTTCCCAGAAGAGGGAACGAAGAAACATCGACCCCCCAGAGATAAAGGAGAGAGGCAGACAAGGAGGAAGAGTGGAATGAAAATATCTATGACGAGCTCCACATAATTACTTTGCTCTTCCATTATTAATGGTCCGGGGTCCAGATAGGACTTGCATGAGAGTTGAATACATAATTAATGATGGGTACTGGAGCATCCTTTGCTCTCCATTCGGTGGTGGGTGGGAGGACAGCGCAGAGAGTGATAGCTCAGAGAAAAATATAAATACCAAATATAGCACTTTGCTGACCTTAAAGTGACGAGGGGGCTGCACTTTCCCTCCATTTAATGCTGGGATTCCAGAGTAAAATGGTTGTCAGGCAGGAGCGTGTACATTGTTTTACATGACTCGTGCAATACTGTTGCTCATGTGGCCTCATGAATAATCCAGTGGCAGCTGATGAATCGATCCTAACCTGTTAGCCCTATCCACGTTATCGCTGCTTTAATAATGCAAGGGTGGGGTCCGTTGATTATCAATCAAACTAGAACAAACCCAGACACATTAACAACGGTATTTCATCATCCTGAGGACGCATGGTCGTACTGTACATGCAGAATTTGTGAGCCCTAAAACTCGCGCTCCTGCTGCTATCTGGATGAATCCTGATGAGGTTCGCTGGTGCCCGCTGACCTTGTCTTGTCCCAGTCATCCCGATAGCAGCGCAGAGAGGATTAAAGAACAGCTAAAGGGTAGAGGGGACTCACTGCCTGCATACACACCGACACTACAGCGCGTCTTTTCACAGAGGTTTAATAACTCATTGAATCATGCCACCTGTCACTCCGCGCATTAACAGGTACCGGGCTGAAAGTGATGAAGGGAGAAACAACGTTAAGCATTTACTTGTAGTTCTATCGATCCCCATGAGGGATATTCACTGCTACACAGAAAGTGTAAGGCTGTTTAAAGACCCACTCTAACGAAAAGTGAGGTGTGGAAGTATTTGAACATCAGTGTATCAGCTACAATTCTGACCCTCAAAGACCTGTTACTCCACCATTAAATAGTCCACGTATTATCTTAAATTAGAAGCACCTGGTTGAGGTGGTTAGCTGCATAAAGTCATCCGTCCACTCTATACAATCATTAAGATTCAAACTACTAACAAGGCCAAGACCAAAGAGCTGTCCAAAGACACCAGAGACTTAATTGCAGACCTTCACAAGTCTGGAAAGTCTTAAAAAAGGATCCATTGTTGGAGTAGTTCTTATAAAATGGAAGATGCTAAACATGACTGTCAATCCCCCTCTGACTGAGCTCAACACGAGATCTCTCCTGGTGGGGTCTCAGTGATACTAAGAAAGGTGAGGACTCAGCCAAGGATTAGGCAGCTAGGACTATCGTTTCCATGGTTACTGTTGGTAATACGCTAAGACGTCATGGTGTGAAATCATGAATGGTATAGAACAGGGGGGTCAAAGTCAATCGCACAGGGGGCCAAACTCCCTAACACAGCTTAGGTCACAGGCCGAATAGGATAAACATTTATTGAACACAATAAAACTAAATTTTTAGAACTTTAAAAATGTAACTTTTTAACGTTGATGAAACCTTAGGAGGTGGCCAGTACAGGTACCCTAGCCTGATTCGTGGCCGGTACCAACTTTCCGGTACCGGGTTATTGTTAGGGTTAGGACACTGGTACAGTCCAAGTCCCAGTACCGGACTGGTACCGGTTTCCAGCCCAGAGGTTGGGGAGCCTTGATTTAATTGGAAGTCAAAAACGACGAGTTGGGGACATCCCAAAACGTAAAGTTTTTACTCAGAGGGGTCCTGAACCATATGTGGACCCGAAATAATCATAGAGTGGGCCGGATCCGGCCCCAGGGCCTCGACTTTGACACATGTGGTATAGAAGGTCCAATCCTTAAAACAGGCCATGTCCAGGCCTGTTTGGTTCTCATGGGACAAAGTCCCATGATAACTAAACTCCAGTTGTTGAAGGAAGAAGAATGATGAGTACCATCCTAAGAACACCATCCCTACTGTGAAGCATGGGGGTGGTAGCATCATGCACATGGGACATGACAACTGCACTGTATTAAGGAGAGGATGACCAGGTCCATGTATTGAGAAAATTGGGGAAACAACTTCCTTCCCTGAGTTGGAGCATTGAAGATGGGTCGTGGCTGGGTCTTCCAACGTGACAATGACACAGTCAGGAGAACCGAGGAGTGGCTCTGTGAGAAGCATATCAAGGTTCTGGAGTGGCGTAAACCCAATTGCAAATCTTTGGAGGGAGTTCAAACTCCATATTTCTCAGAAAACGGACAGATCTAGAGAAGACCTGTGTGTATAAACCTGACTTCAAATAGATCAGAAGATGAGGGACTTTTTAAGAGTGTCTTTAGCTGTGAATTCAGAATGACATTTTACTGAGGGAAGTTATTCTGATGTATTCAGTTTCACCTGTACAGGTAAAGCTGCCAACTATCAGTCAGTTTTAAACTGAGAATTCCTTTTCTGGTGCATGCATTTTAATGATCTCCTGTCCTGCTGGAACCATCAACCGCCATGACCTCAGAACTATGGAGACAAAGCTGACTGTGCTACAGCACTTTGAGATATATATATATAAATCGGTGAAAAATTTTATGGATAAGAGAAAGACATCCAACCTGTTCTTAGCACGTCAATCCAGCCACAGGTGAACCACTGAACAGCTTTGAGTGGGAGAATCATTTTATGACCTATTCAGACCAGCCTAATGGCTACGCAGTGGAGTGACTGGGAGATTGTGCTTTTAAATCCACAGTGGGGTCATACCAAAGACTAAAAAATGGGAGCCATTGCTTCCTTGGACTGGGGGGGTTAAATCACCAAATAGTTTCAGTGAATTCAGCTCAGTACTCCCTAAGGTATGGGGAAAACGTATAAAACTAATTTCTCATACCCAGGTGTGTAACTGTGGTTTTATTTCCTAATGCTGAGACAGTTTGTGGAAATTTGTTTTCCTGTTGTAAAAGAAGTTTAAGACGACAGCTGAGACTGATACCAGACCACACCTTTCTGTGAGGCTGGGAGAACAACTGAGTTTTTCCAATTTTTTCTAAGTATGTGATGATTTTGCATCCTATCTTAAGTCAAGAGCTTTAAACTATTTTAAAAGTTCAGACCTGAATCAGCTCTATTGCTGATTAGAGAAGCGACATGAATCTGTCAAAACTCTTTCCTCCAGGATGGTCCCAAAGGTCTTCTGAAGCTAGCTTCAGAAATTAAAGACATTTCGCCATTTCTTCAACTTAAAAAACTAAGTCCATGACCTCTTTCAAAAACCAATAAAAAAATGTTTTTTTGTGTGTATTTAGCATGTTTTCGTAGCATTTTTTCATGATTGAAAACAAAACAAAATTAAACCTACAATTGCATCTTTGAAAATCTTTTTTTATCTTTTCATTTTAAATCAAAAATGCTGTCAAAGCTTGCAGCAGACATGTATTGGGGGGCCACAAACTCCCTGTTCCACTCCTTCTAAAACAACTCAATCAATGAGCATGATTGGCTGATTGGCTGTTGACCTTGTCAATCAATCTCCTCAATGCCGTGTCTCCTCTACAGAATGTTTTGAGTTTGTTAAATCTGCATAAATCTGTGATCACGATCAGATCTTTGTTTTCATTCTCTAATCCTGAACGGATTTCTCTAAGAAGGTTTGAAGACTTTAAACAAGAGAGTGAAAAACTTGCTGGCTATGTCCTTCACTACTCACTTTATGGCGCGTTTGCCATTTTGTAGCACTGTCCAAATCGATAATTCTAAAAGCGAGTGTCCTAGAAATTTCCCAGAAGTCTTTGCAAAAAACTAGCGTGCATCAATGTCCCCCGAAGTCTCCAAGCTACGGCCCACGGGCCGGATCTGGCCCTTCTCCACATTTGGCCCAGCACCCCAAAATATTTTTCCATTTCTTAGGCTAATTTGGCTTTTAGCTAATACTTCCGCTACATACTAGCTGTTTTGGCTAATTTAGGTTTTTTCAGTTTAGCTAATATGTTAGCTTCATGTTAGATGTTTTGGATAAACTAGACATTTTTTTCAGTTTTTTAGGCTAATTTGGTATATAGCTAATATTTCAGCAACATGCTAACTGTTTTGGCTAATTAAGAATTTTTTTACTTCCATCCATCCATCCTCTTCCGCTTCATCCGGGACCGGGTCGCGGGGGCAGCAGTCTAAGCAAAGATGCCCAGACTTCCCTCTCCCCGGCCACTTCCTCCAGCTCCTCTGGGGGGACCCCGAGGCGTTCCCAGGCCAGCCGAGAAACATAGTCTCTCCAGCGTGTCCTGGGTCTTCCCCGGGGCCTCCGCCCAGTGGGACATGCCCGGAACACCTCACCAGGGAGGCGTCCAGGATGCATCCGGATCAGATTCCCGAGCCACCTCAACTGGCTCCTCTCAATGCGGAGGAGAAGCGGCTCTACTCCGAGCTCTGTCCGGGTGACTGAGCCTCTCACCCTATCTCTAAGGGAGCGTCCAGCCACCCTCCAGAGAAAACTCATTTCAGCCGCTTGTAGTCGGGATCTCGTTCTTTCGGTCATGACCCAAAGTTCATGATCATAGGACCAAAGATTTTTTGACTTTTTCAGCTAATTTTGCAATTTTAGCTGGCTATCAGAGTGTTTTCAGCTATCAACTTCAGCGATTTCAGCTATCAGCTTTAGTGTTTTTAGCAATCAATTTAAGCGTCTTTAGCTATTAATCTTTCCAGGTAATGCTATAGATCTCAGTTTAAAAACGTTTTAAAGTATTATTTTTTTCTGTGAAGATTACAGAAATTAATTATTTAAAATTTGGTTAAATATATGTTTGGTTTTCTTGAAAACCGTAACTCTTTACGTTTAGGCTTTTTCTGTTAGCCTACAAACCGACCCTGGAAAACAGTTATGTGGCCCAAAAAAAGTATGGGTACCCCTGTGTTAGAGGTCACTTTCTGATGTTTTGGGTGTCCTCAACTTGTTGTTTTTTGATGTGCTGGCTGTTTGTAAAATGGACGTGAACCAGTACCTGGTTAGGGTTAGGGTACCAGTACTGGGTTAGGGTACCAGTACTGGATGCATCCAGAGGACCAGTGCACATTCGGTACTGAAGCTCGTATCCCGTCCTGAGGGTTATGGACCCTTGGTTTTACCAACAGCCCGCACATCAAAAAACGATGAGTTGGGAACACTCAAAATGTCAAAAAGTGACACATAAAGACCCAGAAACCAGGTGGATCACAGAACCCATTTCTGATGTCACCATGGGTTAACCAAACATCAATATGTGACGAGCTGGGGGTGAGACCCTCCCTTATCTGGCGCTGATTACCTGGATCAGGTGTGTTTAGCCAATCAGGAGCTTCAATGGCAGGTTAGTTTGAAAACATGTAGAACACCGGCCCTCGAGGACCGACTTTGACACACCTTTAAATCTACATTAGAAAAAAATGAAAAAAATTACATTCTTTACATGCTTCCTTTTTTAAAATATAAATTTTCTGTCAAACAGTTTTTATTTGAACATTGAAACACCACTCAGAAGCTTCCGTTCAGCATTGCATGTGACTCTGTCTGAATAACAGCTTTAGGTTAAATGGAACGAGTGTAATTGTGCAAATTACAAACTGGGGTGAAGAGGGCCTCTTTGAAGCGGCTCCGCAGGAATGAATATGGAAACGGCTGCAGGAGCGCTGAGTTGCAGGATCTCTTCAGGAGTCTGCGACCCTCCGGGAGTCAGACTCGGTCTCGGAGGTTGATAAGGCCACGCTGTAGCCTGCAGCGGAAGGATCGAAGGCTTCTGCAGCGAGCGGTTGGGCAAAGATAACGGGCACGAGGGTGCTGCCTAATGCAGGCGCATTTTTCATGAGAGCAAATCTCAGACGGTTTTTGGAACAGTTTTTGCAGCATCTCCTTTTTTTGTTCTCATTATTAGTTTACATTAAAATGTGTTAGTGTCATTAGTATCTTCCCTTTTTTCAACCCTTTCCCTGGTTAGTGTTTGCACCCTAACATGCTAATTAAATGTACAAATGAACGTCAGTCAGTCTCCATCTCTGCTCCACGTGCTCACGCCGTACGCTTCATCCCTCTTCCCTTTCATGTGGTGCTAATTATCAACAGAGTTACTGTTAATTAATCACTAACCCTTGCTAAAGGTCCCGTACACATTTGAGCGCACCACTGATATCCTCATTATTGTTGTTGTTGTCTAAAGAGCCTGTTGGTTTTAGGATGTGCATGTCACACGTGTGTGCAGCCTTCACAAAATAGGATTTATTCTGAATATATTCAAGCTTGTTGTAATTCAATCTGCTCTTTAAGAAGTGATTTCAAAATAAAAACGTGTCTCTTTGTTTTCTTTTTTTTTCGCTGAGGTTTGATACATGACTGTCGCCTGCTCTTTGCGGAGGAAATCAATTCATTTCTCACGGTCGCTGCCTCCCAGCAGCAGCCCTCCTAGTCTTTATTATCAAGATTCATTACAGAGCAACACCGAGTTGCCTGGACACCCGCTTATTTGTCAGGACAAGAAAACGATCCCTGTGATCATTATTCTTCAGCGTCACTGTGCATTTATTCTCAATAAAAAGGCAATAGAGGAGTGAAGATGCAAAGATCTAAGGTCAGAGGAAGCAGATTCGTCCATCACTCACGCTTTGAGAAGAGTGTCTGAATGAAACGGATGGATATGGATAAAATACATCTTTTTACAGAGTAAAAAACTGAAAAAGAACATCCAATAAACATCGGTATGGGAGTGATAGTTCCTTAGAAATGGTGGTGGGAGTTTGTTAATGTGGGCTGTGTTTTTGGGCAAAGCCTTCAGCTCTACAGCTGCAACAATAAGGCTGAAGGACAAAAATATGGAATATAAATGCAACCAAAGTTTATTTCAGATTCCATGAAAACAAATAACTTTTATAGCATAGTCCAGGTGAATACTGGATTCTGATTGGCTGCTGGGTGTGGATTAAGAAGTGATAATCCACAATGATAATGCACGCCTAAGAAAGAAGTTCTGGTCACAGAGCTGAAATGTTCTGTATCACTGCGCAGGCTTCTTTTAAACAAACTTTTCTTTCATCTTCTGGACAAAAACAAGTGGAACAGGTGAACTTTCTCTTTGAATTGATGCTTTATTTAACTTATCGTGACGATTAGCAGTTCTATCGCTTTCCTTTACTGCAGCGGTCAAGGCTCAGCGATGCATTGTCCTGTTACCACGACAACACACCGCATCGCGTTTCAAATAGTCCGCTTTTTGTGAAAAGTGGTCTAAACCGAAGAAAAAACATAAATAATAAAGTATTAAATACTGATTGAATATATCTCTTTTGTAAGCAGGATAATGCCCTTCAAAGTGTGCATTATCAGAAATTAAAGTCCTACAATACAAACAAGAAAGTTATTTTGCTTTGCGTTGGACGGTTCAGGCTTCCACAGAGTGCCTTAATTTCTGATAATCCACACTTCATTGGGCATTTTCCCCTTTCGTACCATGCTCTAAGTCAGTGCTCCTCAGTCTTTTTTAAAGCCACGGACCGACTTGATGTCAGATAAATGTTCAGGAGACTGAAGTTTCACTCAACTTTTGAGGGTAACATTCATTTTCATCCTCTGTAAAATATCTGCAGCTGCTTTTAACTTTATTTGTTCACCAGGTTTGGTGTAGGAAACATTAAAATGTGATCTAGATTTTCTATTAACCCACAACTTTCAAAGAGGAAGATGAAAAATCAGACACCAACTTCAGCCTCGTCTAGTTTTTAAGATGTGACAGATGAATACAAAAACAAAAAAAAGGTCACTAAAACTGGTATTTTCTAATCATAAATTTGAATCCATCATTTGAATAACTTTATCAGCAACATCCTTGTAACAGACATCCAGTTGTTGAATATCCTGGATTATGGTTATGGTCTGAACTAACAAATCCCACAATAAATATCCATATCTGGAGTTAATAGCCTGATGTTATCTAGCAATTATTTCTAACTTGTATGACAGAATATATATTTTGGAGAGTGAAATACTTAAAGTTATTTAAGGTTTAAGTTGATTTATTCTATAATAATATTCCTGCCTTTTTATCATTCATACTTATGTTGAAAACTTACGGTTTTAAAGCTATAAAAATTGGCATTCTGTTAGCTTTTTGGACTAATTTGGTATATTTACTAAGATTATTTAGGCTATTTTGGAGATTAGCTAAAATTTCAGCTACATGCTAGCTGTTTTGGCTAATTTAGGCTTTTTCTCCAGTTTTTTAGGATATTTTGAAGTTAAGTCATTTTTTTTTCCAGCCATTTCTATCTAGCCATTTTTGACGGCATTCAAACTTTAAAATGTTCCACAACTACAGAGTTTTTTAGGCTAATTTGGAGTTTAGCTTTTAATTTAGCAACATGCTAGCTGTTTTGTCAAAATTTGACTTTTTTCAAGTTCTTTAATTCAAATATGGAGTTTCTATTTTTGGCAAAATTGTTTTTTTTCAGTTTTTTTGGTTAATTTAGCATTTAGCTAATATTTTCGCATGCTTTCAGCTTGATATTTTTTAGCTATCAGTTTCAGCATTTTCAGGGACCGCATTCAGCTTACGGCATTCACACTTGCATTATTGTAGGTATTGCTATTTATCTATTAACAGATATTCAGTCAATACATGATCAAATTAACCCATAAGTGGCGGTAAAAATCCAGGTCACTCCACACTTTGGGAGTGAGTTCCCAGCCGTGGAAGAGCTGCCGTTACCCTCCATTATTCAATTTCTATTGAGTGATGAGTCTCGTTCATACTTATGAGTGGGTACATTTAAACCTCATTGGTGTTTGACTGATTGCACTATAAACTGGAAGAGACGAGAGTGACAGACATGGAGAGGGAATGAAAATGAGAGGAAATCTCAAAGACAGCCAAAGGCCTAATGGGTATCATGAGGCTGTCAACGATACAGGTACATTGAGACAGTTTTTGGCCCTCTGGCCGTTTTAGCGGCTAACTGAGTCATAACAAAGGGATGGATTTTTTATGGGAATGTGTATTTTTTATTTGTGCAGAGAATGACTCTGTTACTTATGGCTTTTTATTGCCCATAACACTTTTACGCGGCCGGCCGAGCCGACACGTTGAACTCACCGCCGTGCACTTTTACCCTGTAATGGATGTATACATTTCACAAGCTTTAACAGAGAGCATGTGTTTATGTCTGTATCCAGGATTTATACCAAGGTGGTAAATTCTGCAGCTTAACTCACCCGCAGGGAAACACATGAAAGACTCTGAAGATGTCAGTCAATGATTACATCCTGTAACAAGAGTGGAGCTGAGACCCAAATGATTTACTGCTGTACAGAGCAGCATGGGCAGGAATCATGAAACATGCATGAATTCCTATGAAGAGTGGCGATGCAGCTATGGGCCCCAGGGATCGTGACACCGGGACTCCAAATTTACTGCAACAACAACATTGTGGAAGGAGAGCGGATAAAATGCTTGGTGAGAGGGCTGGCTGTGAGTGCAGCAAGTAAATATGGCATCCTAAAGATTCTGCACCCCAGGTTATGTGCATGCTGTCTGTGCGTCTCCTCCAGCTGAGTTAGTGCTGTATGACAGCTCTTTGCCTTCAGATCTCTGCACATATTTGTCTTTCAGGTCCTTCATTTACTGCATCTGCAACCTGCAGCTTTTGAGTTAGTGCAGAATAAGCAGTTCTAGCTTCCCAATATTAGCAAAAACATCACTTTTGTGAATTAAAGTTTTAAACTTTCAAAATATGAATTAATAAAATGCATCCTGACATAAATGTTGATTATTTAAAGACGCGCTCCAATAGAAATGGTGTTAATAACATGTTCTTGTAACATGTTTCTGATGATGGAGGACATTTATAAAGAAAATTAGGCTTATAATTGCATCTCTGAGTATTTAATTATTTAAAGAGGGCTCGTAAACAGATGGATGATGGGAAGGGACCGCCTTACTTTGCGCCAACGGCCCCGCCCACAATTTAGAGACATTGTTCTAATGAACTTCCACTCTGCAGAAACAGGTTTTTTGATTTTGGGTAAAAACTAGGGTCAGGAATCGATAAAAAAAATTAACGAATTAATCGCAAACCTGGAGAAAATTAATTGCGATTAATCACTATAATTTTTTTTTATCTCAGTATTTACCGACCACTTATCATCTGTGAATAATCACAATATAACCTAACACACACAAAACTCTAAATTTAGAATATCAATTTTTAATTAGTGTTGTCAATCGATTAAATAAAATCTGATTAATAGCACTTTTGTGTTGTGATTAATCACAATGTTTTACCAGTTAAAATTTAATTGTACAATATGGCACTTGACCATGGATTAGATAATCCACTTCTTGTGAAAAAGTGATCTAAAGCAAAAAAATAGCAAGAATAAAGTATTAAAAACAATTGAACATTTATTTCTTCTGTAAGTGACCTTATAAGCGGGATAATTGGTGCACACCATAGTAACAAGAAACATTTTTTTTACTTCAATTCTTAGAAAAAAAATTGTTTTTCAGTTACCATCTGGAGCGCACCAGTTACTAACTAGAACATTTTTATTTTCAAAAATTGAAGTTATATAGAAAACAAGGCTGGATAGTAACTGATGCGCATCAGAAAGCAACTTTTACAGAACCCCTATGTATTTTTAGAAAAAATAAATACATAAAATTTCACTTCCATTTTTTATTTATTTATTTATTTTTAAGTTTGACGTCTCTTGAGGGGGAATAAGCTAGTTAAAGGGTTAAATGTATCATCTGCCAGAAGAGGAAATGTCACAACTGTAGTCAGAAGCTGAATTTGCGTAGTTATACTAGAAGATTCCTAACCGTAACCTGATTCCAGTGTTTTTTCCAAGCTGAATTCTCTCCCTTCCCCAACCTTTAGCCTCCAAATGGAGAGTTATGAAAAAACAGTGTTTCGTAATTCGGACATCACTTTCCTTTGATAACGTCACCAATAATCGTCGGTCAGCTAGCTTTAGCGTGGAGCTTGCAGCGCTCAAATATGCATAAAAACATCGGTTTTATAACTTTAAAAAGATCATGCTACAACAAAAAACATTCTATTTAAGAGGTTAAACTTCACACCTAGAATAAACCTGTGAACATGCTGGTTTCTGAAGCTCTTTGTTTGATTTTAATAATTAAGACCCACTCTGATGAAAAGGGTCTTTTTTGTGTTTTTAACATGTTCTTGTTTTCTCATAGTAGAGGACCTATAAAAAATAATTTAAAAGTAAAATATGTTTCTGAGTAATTCAATTTGTGTTGGATCAGAAAACTGGATGCTTGAAAAAGCTCAGACTAATGATGCAGCTTCTGAAATAAGGGTGTCAAAGTCTCTGATCACACTTAAGTGTGTGAAACATGATGAGCGTTCAACACTCGTGAGGAGGGGGCGGGTTCCTCTGTGTCAACGGTCCCGCCCACAAACCAGAACATATATCTGTCATTCTACTAAATAGTGTTTCCAGATAAAGACATTTTCTGTGACTTTGATGCTACATTAGATCAAAAACAGAGAAGTATTTTCAGCCATTAGCCTCATTTTCAATGGGAATCTAATTTTGCTGCTGAACAGAAAAAGAAAATCTTCTTAATTGACTTTAATTGTTTCAACATTAAGATGCTTCCTTTGGGGTTTGATCACTGGGGAACTCGAAAAGGAGCACTTTTTTAGACAAACAAACTGTATCGCCTGAGACGTATGGTTTTGTATTGGACCAACAATGGACACTTTGCACATCAGCATCCCGCCCCCCCAGAGTTTAGAAATATGAGGCAAACGTCCCAGAAATAGAACAAAACGCGGATGGAGAATGGGATCTTGCTTAGGGCAGACGGCACAAAGAAAAGACAACTGGGAGGAAAGACAGCGATCAAAGCCAAGTAGCCCAGAGCAGGAAGTGAACTTGCTGGCACTGGAGAGGATTCTCTGTGTTTGGGAAGATGAATGATTCTGGAGTGAAAGAGGATTTTTCCACTTCCCGGAATGGATCTCATATGAAACATGGTAATTTGCGACTGGAGATCTCACAGCGTCTGAGTGGTATTAATAGTTTTTATTTCTTTATGCAGAGACAAGGAAGAGATTAAATAAAGTTAGGAGGAGAAAACATGAAGGTCACGACACTTTTTATCAATTATTTTTATTAATCTGTGAGATCTGACTGACTGACTGTCTGATGATAATCCAGTGACAACAGTTACCTATTGGAGGGCTTGACAACGGATACACACTGACATGTCAGGATCTGCTGTGTCTCCAGATTCTGTGATTGAATCGCCGCCATCTGCCGAGGCTTCCCCTGGAGACCGCTTACTTCTCGCCAGCAAGGACGATCCTGGCGGCACGTTCTTTGATGAACACCCAAGTGTAGTACTTTTGTACACCAGACTTGTATTGTTCAAGAAATGCGCCAAGGAGACAAAGACAATCGGAGCACATAATTACCCACAATGCTTGGTTAAACTATATTATTCCACTAGGTTGTGAGCACAGTATAAAAAGAACGCAGAGAGAGTGTTTTCCTGGCTTGTTGCCCAGCGCAGCAACACAAAAATCCTTCCAGGCAGAGCCTTGGCCAAAAGAGCTCGCCAGTCCCGCCACGTCTTGCCAAGTTCTATTGCAGGATGCCCTGAAAGCACCGAAGCATCCATAAGGAGCCATAAATTTGATGAAATGTCCATCAGAGCTAAACCAGTTTTTAAACAGGCACTACCACCTTTACCCAAGTGTGCCACACGAGCATGGAAACACTCACACAGAACGATAAAAAGGACGACAACAACACATCTGGAGCAGGTGGAGAGGTTTTCAGACTTTTAATGAGTGGAAAGTTAACAACTGATGATCATTTGCACATTTGAGGAAGTCGAGCTCAGGAGTGTTGATGATTTGACAGATCTTGGTTCTTTTGAAGCTTTATCTTCGAGATATCAGATCTTCAAACACAACTGATGTATCAAAAAACCAACAAATTGTCCCTGAACACTAAGAATGAGCCGGTACTCAACAAAGCATGTCCAAGTCTTTAAGGAGTACCATGAATTTCACACTATAGGGTGCATTGCAAAGGAATGGTCTAGTTTTGAATTTAAGTCATTACAGTCATATCTGGTCCATCAAACTAGAATAATTATTTTAATAACCCTTCATAATGTCTTTTTTTTCTCTGTAATACTGGTGTCCACTCATAGATGGTGGATTTGTTGTTTTCCTGACGTTCATGTGTGTTTTCTAAGTCGGCAGTCATTTTTCCAATCATTAAAACACCGCACGAACTCTAAGTTTCTATTTGTTTCTGAGGGACATCTACCCTAAAATGAAAAGAAAGGACAAAAATTTTGAAGTAAAAACCCCAAAATGTTCTATTTTTATATACATTTTTAATCAAAATTAAAGCATGTGTTCATCCAGATTATTTGTTATTTCTTTTATGAGGTGGATAACCAAAAACACTACACAGATCTGCCTTTGGTCCGGCCATTCTGTCAGATTTTAGAACCCTTTGCGGCCCATGTGTCATAACGTTTGCCCTCCCCTGCGTTATATGTTAGCCACGTTAGATACGTTAGCCATGCAAACACACAGGTCTCAGGTCTTTGATTCTGACATTCCAGCTGGAGAACAAACCGGGAAACTCATGGTTTGAAAGCAGACTGATGGCGATTAGCCAATATTCAGGAGTAAAGTAGAGGCATTTCAATTGTTAAAGGTGTGGAGAAAATAAACACCAAGTTGCCAGTTAAATTATTGAATGAACCCAACTTCGACAGCAGTAGCGAGAGGAAGGGAAGGGTGCTGTCTATGTTGGGTTATTGATTAAATTAAACTTTTGAGTTATTTAATTTTTTTTTATTATTTTTTTTTTTTACATTAAGTGAGTGGTAAGTCAAAATGTACAAATAAAAAATAAATAAATAAAACGTCAAATAATCATTGCGGTTTGGTGCCACTTGCAGCAGATGGTGCTCTAGGCGGCCGCCTAAGTCGCCTGAGGCCACCGCCGGCCCTGTTAGCACATTGCCAATACCTGTAACTCCTAAGCTTGTTTGCAACGTGTAAAAAAACAGGTGATCCCGCTCAAACAAATTCCACAGTGACTAACTCCTAACTTTTTTAGTGACACATCAGAGAAAATTAAACACCGCTACATGCTAGCGACGTTAGCATATTCCCAATAACACCCAACCTCATTTCCAACTCATAAAGACTGACAATTTAACAGAGCGGTGTTTACCTCTAGAAATTGCTTTGACATCATGAGAAGAACCAGAATGAATCAATTGATGAGTAGCTCCAGATTATAAGCACACTGTCTTTCCAGTGGGGAAAATATGTTTTTTTTTACCAGACACAGACTGAAGCATTGAACTACACCTCCACCTGTTAATATCTCAACAGAAAGGGGTTAGAAAATGCAAAACCAGCCTTTGCAGATTTGAACTATTCTACACTGTTCTGTGTTAACAGCCTACAACACTTATTACGAACCAGAATATCTACAGAACTTTACTGAGGAAAAAAACTAAACCAACCAGGGAAGATGAGAAACAATCTAAAAAAAAAAACATTTTATTGTAAATTTCTATAAAAACTACTGTAAGTGTTCCTTATGTAAAGAGAAAAGGTTTTGTTGATAGCATGTATCGAACAACTCATATTAATATGAACTTGTATACAATGTTGTGCACATTCAGGTTCATGAACCTAATTCTGTTCATTTCAAAAAACACGTACAACCAAATGTGCTGTCCTCTATGACTGCCTTACTGATTTACACATGCTCATTAGCTTGTGTTAGCTAAGGTGGCTATCAGCTAACAATACAGACCCACCGTCTCCCTTCATGTCCTCTTTGGCTAACCTCAGACAGCATCTATGGCTTAATCTCCTCACATCCCTTATCTCCCCTCAGCAGAGTCTACGTATAGCGGAGTGTGACGTGCAGCCTGCAGGACGGGCTTCTCTGTGAGTGCATTTGAAGCAGGGAAGCTAATGCAGAGCTAAGACTTGATGAGTGGACCAAAAAGGGGGAAAATTTGGGGGAAGACACAAATTAAGTGGGAGAGATTTGTCAAGAATTCGGTTAAAAAAAATGCTAATGCTAAGAGAATCTGGTGTTCATATTTCCTATCACCTTATCTTAAACTAAACACAGCTTCCAGGTAAAAAGGAATTGATGTAAATAATCAATAAAGTTTAAAATAGAAGGTAGAGATAAGCTTTGCCCTTCAGCTCTTTTCCTGACACAGTCGAACCCTCTAGTAGACTAGAAGACAAATGACGGTGTCACACGGTTTCTGAGAAGCTACAGATCAAGATAACAAAACTGTATCAAAATTTAAGCAACTATTGGTTTAGTCTGATTTATTTTTGCAGAACACAACTTTATTGAGAACCATGGAGTCATTTTTTTCTGTTCTGAGCTCAAAGACAATGAAATTGATACAATTTAATGAAATTCAGTCAAAGCAGTTGAAGATAAATATGTAAAAACACACTTAGAGGAACAAAGACGAGTACGAAACATTACTTTCCTTAGTTTAAACTTTTTTTTAAGTAAAGGATAATATCTTCAAAGAGTTTTAAACTTTCAGCTTTCTAGAAAAATTAATTGGAAATAGTATCAAAATATATGGATGTAAAATTAAATGTAAAATTAAGATTTAAATTAATTCACAGTTTTATCACTTTTTTCCACATTTCCCGTTTTTTTTTTAATAAAAATCGAGAAAATAATGACTGCAAATAAAAGTGCTGGTGAAAAGCAGGCAGATTTAAAAGTGAACACTAATATATAAATCTGAATGCTGAGATCTATCCATCTCCTGCTTTGTCCTGTGGGGGTCATGGGGGTGATGGAACCCCTGACAGATGGGTGGTTCTGTCACCACAACCACCCACATTTACTACTACAGAATCATAATTAACCCTTTAGACATGTTGTTGGACTGTGGAAGGAAGTCAGAGAAAACCCAGACAAGCATCAGGACTCGTGTCAAAGTCAAGGCCCGGGGGCCGGATCACAAGTTCAAGGCTCACTGTGATGTCTTGTTCTTTATCATTTTGTGTTTATTGCATTTTATTGTTCAGCTACTGGGCACTCCATATTTTATTAGCTTTTAATACATACTATGTCAGTTGTACATTTGTATTGCTCTTCTTGGTGTTTTTACTGCTCCCTTTGTCATCATGGCCAGAAGACCACAGATGAAAACTATCTTTGGCTTATTCTGGCTTTTTTTAAACGTGTTTCATCCTGTTTTATTATGTGGTTTTCTTTTAAATTGCAATAAAAAATGTAAATTTAAATTAAAAAAAATCACTACCTTACATATCTTGGATTTTTTTATATTAATACTCTGACTTTTATACATTGAGGAGCGTCTTAACTTCATTGTGTATAAAATAGGTCAGTGAATTACTGCGTACCTGACGATACGATTCAATACACGATACATGGCTCACAATATCGGTAATATTGCGATACTGTAATATTTGGTAAAGGAAATCATCTCTACTTACTTGTAACATATAACAGAACACTTATTTTTAAGGAAAATATAATTACTTTTATTTTCTAGCTTGAACACAATCATAATTAACGACTTGTCTTATTTTGTGCAATCAATAATGGAGACTTTAGTGCAGCATTGCTGAAACGTACTATGACTTTGACAAGCATTGACACCAACTGAATTTGAGTTATGTGTAAAGTTAAGTGTTAACAATAGTAAACATGAACAACAGAGCCACTACTTAGTGCAAAATTGTTGTAAACAACAAAACAAAAATTAAATAATTCAGGTAGCTTCCAGATACATGCGCCCCCTATCTACCTCCAAAGGAACGTCTCACTAAAGGATGGAAAATATAACGTTTTACAGATTCTTCAAACGAAAATAAAAGATCGATAATTGGTAAGAACCATCGAGAATCAATCTGAGGACTAAACATTGCAATATATCGCAATATCGATATTTTGGCACAACCCTTACCGTTAAATGACATTAAAGGAAATTCTGTGAAGGGTCACAGTTTCCATCTCCATGACTTTACACAGAAGAACAGTCACTGAGCGGTACAGGCAGCCAAAGCAACAGTGACACCACAAATGAAGTGTCAGAAAATATAACATTTAAAAGGTTTCATCAAGCTAGCAGTGGGGATTCCTGCTGTCCTGTTATGTTATCAGATAAAAGTGTGTTTTACTGGAATATTGAATGCGACCAGACTATATCTCAGCTTTAATATATGTCAGATTCCCCCCTGAGTTTCTACAATTACTCCAATACTTTTATTTTTACAGAAGCTTTAAATGAACCGATCTATACGGGAGGACCAACCAACCATTCATCTTTGGTTACAAATGCTTTTTTAACCTCTGGGGCATCCTCGTCCTCCTCCAACTCCACTCTTAATTAATTACAATGTTAATTACAGCCAGTACACCTGAGCCCCCTGGTGGGCTGCCAGGACAGGAACTTAATCAAACACCAGTGACAGTCATTAGCTTCATTATTCGGCTTCTGAGAGCCAAATGCCACCGGAGAGTCCATGGGAACTGTTAGCAGGCGCAGGATAATGAAGCCTCAGAACTCCACCGTTTCTCATTCTGGGAGGACAAACAATCCGGGATGTTGGATAACCGTTTTTTGAAGAACTTCGAACAATGAAGAAGTTGTTGTCTTCTGTCACGTATCAGAAACTTTCTAAGTACAGAGTAGACGAACTTGCTTTAATTCTCAAATCCATAAAACGGACGAACAAACCCTCCATTGGACATTCATGCTGTTTGAACATAAGCAGGACTGTTCCTTGAACTGAAGCGGCCCATTCACATCAGGACACCCTCCATCTTTGTCTGCTGCTCCTTCCCAATTTCTCCGATTGTCACAGCTAAATGGAGCTTTACTCCAGCTCTCCCCTTCAGGCCAGACATGCAGCACTTTGTCCATTGACGTGCTCGGAGGGATGACGCCTCCACGTCCAAATGTCTCTGCCGTCTTGTGTGATGAGGATCGTCCTGTCTGGTGTATAGGAATATGAAAGGTTCTCGCCTGCATGATTTTAAAGTGATGATACTCCTGAGTGCTGTAGGTTGGAAGGAGAACCCAGACGAGATGAAAGAGAAGCTTCCCCCACCAAGGCAGCACTCTCTGAGCTGCTTCACAGAAGTTTTCCTCTCCCGTTCTTATGTAAGGCGTCCTGGGACAGCCGTGTCCACACCGGGAGACACATTACAGAACATCATCCGGATGTTCTGGTGATTCGATCCCAGCTGCAGAAAAAAAAAAAAATCTAACTAATCAGCAAAAAAATGTTGCTCTCCGTTCTTTGGGGTCTTCCTCCATCATCACATTTTAGTGCAGACATAATTAGGCATGGCCCTAAAGGTCACCTGTACTAATTACAGGTGCTACTGCACACAGACTGAGCTCCTACAAAGAGCTGTTGTGTTCTGGGAGGCTCGTCTCCACGGATTTAAAGACTCACTCCAATAAAAATGATATTTTCAACATGGAAGAGATTTATATGAAAGAATTTTACCTCAAAGGTGCATTTATGAGTATTTCATTATTGTTAATCATTAAAAAATGCAGTTTTAAAAAGCTCTCAGTGGTGTCGGGGTCAAAATCTTCCTGCTCCGCTCCTATTCTCCAGACAAATAGATCCATGAACGTCTTTGTTCTCCTCATCTGGAATCTGGATCTAAACTGTACGACTGGATAGCTTCAATATTGCTCGCCGTCTTTGTTGCGACGCTAATGTTGGGGTTGTGAGGGGAGAGAGTGTAAACAAAGGGATCATGTGAAGTAAGTGGAGGCTTATTTCCACAGTTACAGTTCATAACTCAGAGGTGGATTTCTAATGAACTCGTCCTGGAAAATGATTTTGGCTAAAAACTACAGAGTCTCTAAAGGGACATTAAAGTTAAAAAAAATGTTTTTTTCTCTGGTTACTATCAGATAGTAACTGGCGCTCACCAGTTAGTAACCAAAAAACTTTAATTTTAAACTGTATTTTTTTAAGCCTCAATATTCATAATGAAAAGACCACTGAGAACGCTTTAACAATAGATGATTGAGTGGGACTTTAAGCTACCATCATCCCTTCTGTCACCGTTGGGAGGTTAGACCCTATTAAACAATTGTGATCTAAAAGCAGCAGAACAACAACTCCATGTCCGCTTTGGTTGAAGCTTTCTGCTTCATATCTTCATCACATCATGACGTACTCACAGCAAGTGAAGGACAACATGTGTCTGTCAGTGCATGTGAGGAATCAACCTGCAGGCTGAGCTCTGCCCCTGAACAGCAGTGATGAGGAGCTGCCACTCCCACTGAGGGGGTTTGATGCTTCTACAACAGAAGCTGCTGCAGTCAGATGGAGGACGTCCTCACAGATATGTACAAAAGTGTTCTTTTAATTATTACTATGCCATTTTAAGGTACAATTTAAAAACTTGTGGTGTTTTCTACAATATAGTTTCTGCAGAACGGCAACTCCCCCTCCTCTTCCCCTCCCCGCTTATCAGTCTTCTTTTACTTTAAAAATATGATCTTTTACCAACGGTATGTTCTCATCTGATCCTAATTCACAACAATTTCAATTAAAAAATACAATCTTAAGCTTCATTTTCTCTTTAAATCTCCTCCATCATCAGAAAAATGCTACAAGAACATTTTAAAAACACTGTTTTCATCAGAGTGGGTCTTGTGAGTCTTCCAGAGGTCCTGATCCTGTCATGACAGCCTGCCAGCTACAACAGTGTTGCATCAAAGAGAGCAGAGCTGCTGTTGGACAAACACTGAACACAGCAGAGAGAAGGAAGCTGGAGGTCCAACATCACAGTGGTTTCATCAACCACAAAGACAAATCCCTTACAATGTTTCATAGAAGCACCTTGATAATTAGGAAACATACTAGGGCGGAGAAAGTTGACGCTTTAAAATAAATCATAATGAATGCGTTAATATTGATTAACGCCCTCAGGCATCCTGCCCCGCAGCGTAATGAAACTCAGTCTAAATTAACTTTTTTACATCCCGTGATTGAGATTTTATTCAATCAAAGAGATAGCATTTATTAGTAGTTTTGGACAAAAGTGATCTATTATTTAAGTAAGGCAGAGCAGCCGCAGCAGTGGGGCGGAGCCAAACGGAGCTGCCTGCTATAAGAAATCCAATGAGGAAGCCGACTATTATTCTATTTTGGGAGGGTGGCCGACATGAATTATCCACAATAACAAGCGTCGGCGTTGTCTAAAAATTGCAAAAACTCTGCGGTTCTTCACAAAAGTCCCGCCCACCGGCGTCACGGAAAGCGAACACGCCTCGACCTGTGCAGATTCCAACCAAGCTGACTAAAAATCCAGCTGGATCAAAATTCTCCCCAAAAAGTTGTTCAAACACAAAAAATAAAATTTATGAAAAATAGTGAGAAAAAAAAACAGAATTCCAGGAAAAAACGTCAAATAGACAGCAGAGGAGAGAAATTCCTATTTTTGCCTGGTAGCTGCTGCCCATAGACTGTATATAAGAATATATTATTTTTACAGTCAATGCTGTAGACACACAGCCAGACAGAAGCCACATAAGAAAGATCACATCATGGAGCTGTGAGGTCTGTCATCTTCCTCTATCTAAAGAGATCTGTGCTTTTCACCTTGATTTTTTGCATTTTCATTCAAAAACATGTTGATTAGTTTGTTGACAAATTTGATTCTTGTTGCTTTTATAAAATCACAACTAAGACTTTCGATCTGTGTTGTAGAAACAGTTCATTAAACATTTTGGGGATTTCCACAGCAAAGTGAATCCCATTTTTTCAGACGGAATGTTCGGTTTTTGGATGATTTTTATGTCTAGTGTGTGAATACAACATGAAATAATGATAAAATAAATGTTACAAATGTGCAGTTTGCTGTTTAAAATGATACATAATAAGCAAGCAGGTAGTCTTTCAAATTGAAAAAATGTAGATAAATTAAAAAAGTAGAAAAAAAGTTTTAGGTCCTTAAAGGGTTAAAAATAAACGTACAGTTTTGTGTCATTTTAATATTGTGATTATTTGCAAATAATAGGTGGCCAGAAAATACTATAAAAAAATAATAATTAACTGCAATTAATCGCGATTAATTCGTAATCTATTTTAACCGATTACAAAAAATCTAAAATAAAAAACTTTGACCATGTTATCCCTTTAACACATACTGTAACTTTTGATCCCTTATCACGATCAACGCAATTCCAGCCGCTTTTCTCCCTCAGAATCTACTGGATTACCATGTTAACGGTTGAAAAGTTAAAGATTTCGTGTTTAAGCGACGCCTCAGGTGTTAAAGGGTTCATTCTGAGTGCAGTGACATCGGTGTCCTGCTGTCCCTCTCTGTGGTTTAAGGGAGCAGCGCTGATGGATAAAGCAGACATCAGCAGGTGGGCTCCTTTACTGCTATCTGCCGCTGTAACAGGATTCACAGCTGTCAGGTATTATCTGATCCAGCCTAAACACACACACACATGCCGCTCCTGGCTGTAATGAGCGATGACCAACCAGAAGAGGTCAAGCTGTGAGTGTTTTCACAGCTGATTAATTTCATGACCAGCTGTACATCCGCGCTGCCCGACAGCCTCGTATTAAATTGCACTTTCATTGAATAGATGATTGTTGTCATAACAGAACAAATATTATCACACTTCACGTGGCCTACGATGAATCTCCCCGATCACCTGCTGGAGCCAAACAACTGTGTTCTCCTGCACGCGGCTCCCCCCTTTCCACGGAGCGGCCACAGTCCTCGACACAGGTCAAGGCTGAGCCCTCCACTTCCTCTTCCTTCTGTCTGACACGGTCCAAGCTCGCCGAAGCATGGAGGGCTTTGATCTTCACCCTTTCTTCTTTTAACGCTCAAAAATGCTGAAAAAGGTCCTCGGAGTCCGAGTTTTAGGAGCTGATCTCAGAGAACTTTCCTGAAGGATTTTTTACTTCCTTCCTGCTTGAATGATTGCTGGAGGAAGACGGGGACAGCTGGCAGGTTTTCACTGATGACTCACAGAACCCACAGGTTACGTCACGAGAACCTCCACAGCTGTGTCGGCTTTATTCGCCTGCAAACATCCTTTCACATCAGGAAGAAAGACGCGTGCTAGAAAATACATCAGTCAGCACCACTGCTGACGGGATCATGCTAAACGGGTTTGTGAGGCGCTCGCATCTGCTGCTAAATTCTTCTAAAGAAAAGAGTAAATATCAGGGAAATTCTTCACTTTAACAGATTATAATTTAGTTTATTTGGGGGGAATTGGCACACCAGCAACAATCTAGAGCAGGGGTGTCAAACTCTATCACACCGGGGGCCAAAATCTAAAACCAAATCATGGGCCGAACAGGATGAACATTTATTGAACACATAGAAAACTAAATTGTTTCAACTTAAAACGTAACTTTTTAACATAATTATGAACTAGATATATATTACATGTGATAATGCTAGTGTGAATGCTGTAAGCTAAATTTGGCTGCTGAAGATGCTAGTGCTGATAGCTGAAAATGCCGAAGATGATAGCTGAAAACACTGAAGATGATAGCTGAAAATGTCGAAGATGATAGCTGAAAACACTGAAGATGATAGCTGAAAATGCCGAAGATGATAGCTGAAAACACTGAAGATGATAGCTGAAAACACTAACGCTGATAGCTGAAAATGCTGAAGATGATAGCTGAAAACACTAAAGATGATAGCTGAAAATGCCGAAGATGATAGATGAAAACACTAACGCTGATAGCTGAAAATGCCGAAGATGATAGCTGAAAACACTGAAGATGATAGCTGAAAATGCTGAAGATGATAGCTGAAAACACTGAAGATGATAGCTGAAAATGCTGAAGATGACAGCTGAAAACACTGAAGATGATAGCTGAAAATGCCGAAGATGATAGCTGAAAACACTGAAGATAATAGCTGAAAATGCTGAAGATGACAGCTGAAAACACTGAAGATGATAGCTCAAAACGATTAAGCTGATAGTTAAAAACACTGAAGATGATAGCTAAAAAAGCTGAAGCTGATAACCAGCTAAAATATTAGTTAAATCCCAAATTATCCTAAAAAACTATAAAAAATTAGGTTAGTCAAAACAGCTGACATGTAGCTTAAAAAATAGCTAGACTCCAAATATCCTTAAAAACTGAAAAATGCCTAAATTAGCCAAAATAGCTAGCATGTATATATTAGCCTAGCTCCAATTATTGAGTACATAAAAAACTAAATTGTTTAAACTTAAAACATAACTTTTTTTTAACACCAATATGAATAAAAACAGACAGGAATATTGTTCCAGAATATACCTTAAATAACCTCCCTTAAGTAAAATTTTATAGGCGCATCATTTTATTTTCTTCCTAAATTACTGTTCTTTTCCTATTCCAAGGCGACCTCTGTCAGATCCGTTATAAAACCTTAATCTTAACCAGATTTAATCTGTTGTTTTTACAACTCAGATGTGTGGATTATCAGAGGGGGGGTGGTGGTTTTTTGATTTTTCTAAACATGACTGTGATCAATGTGACCATTCTATATTAAGGGGATGACATTCTAGTGTACATATGTCTGTGTTCCTCTGTAATGGGTGTGCTGTTGACTCTTTTTCCTGCTGCAGCTCACAGCTGCGTCTGCTGGCAGCCTGTGTGGGAGGGTCTGCACGCACGGGAAGAAAAGATGAAACAATTGGCTTCAGATCATCACAAAGGATAAATATAGTCTCTGTTGGCAAACTGGTCACTAAGCTCCACAGTCAAGAAGCTGCATCTTGCAAACTGAGTGTTGCTATAAAATCCACTAAAATCACGCAGATCCAAGTGAAATGAAGTGCTGCGGGACTGTTAAAAGAAAGGAACTTTTACTGACAGCAAACTGACTTTGAAGTGGGAGTCGAACTTGTTTCATTTCCTGCTGGAGGGTGAAGCCCCCATCTGGCTAAAGCTGGAGAAGGCTTTGGCTGCACTACAAGTGTAGCTGCAGAATCAACAAGCACTATTGGACAAACAAAACAGATGAAACCAGAACAAATGAGGGTGAAACAAGCCAGCACTTCCCTGGTGGGCGATAAGTGACTCCTCCTGTTTGTCTGGTTTTGGACAGAAACTCCTGTCATGTTATCCACGAGATCATTTTAGGATGTTTATGGTTTTGTACGATAATGACTTTTTACTACCAATAACCGATATTTCTGGCCTCTTATAGCCAATACTGATATTTTCAGGATTAACACACCTCTCAGCTGCTTCACCCTTACGTGTTGCATAAGTTTTCTCTATGACTGCAGATCTCTAGAGCTCTACAGGTTCACTGAGCAATCTATGACCTTGATATTTCCTGCGTTCCCCCTACAGGTTTAACCATTTTTCACCTGCAGTCTGTATCCACCCGAAAGAGCAAGAAAATTCATGTCATGATTGAAGTTTTTTTTTTGTGTAAAAGTTGCAAAAGCTGTAAAAATTCTCAAAACCTCCTACTGTCATTTACATACGACACACTTTCAGTAAAAACTAGGGTTCCATGATAATATCGATTACCGATAATTATCAGTAATATATCGGAGAATTTCTGATTTAAAAAAAAAATTGAAGATAAATGGACCAATATTATGATATTTTCAAGATGCAAGAGCGTCCTACGGATTAATATTTCTGTTAACCCCCTCAAACCCTATATACTGTGCACGGACCCCGCTAGACCTTGTAAAATGATAAGTGTGCACTCCTTAAATGCAAACTGACTGTTTAGGAATTTAGGAAATTGGAAAATTAGAGTGTGGTTTGTGTGGAATTCCCTCGACCAATTACATGCAGCATTAGGGCGTGGTCAGTTAGGAGCCAGTTTACTATTAGACCCGGGGTGGGCTAACTTTCTTATTCTGGGGCCACAAAGGGTTCTAACATTTGACAGAAGGGCCAGACCAGTGCCGTGATTTGCTAAATCACCTTGTAAAAGAAAAAAATAACACAAAATCGGTACAAAAATTTGCTTTACTGTTGATTAAAAATTACTTTAAATCACAACAGTTTGGAGGTTTTATTTCAAAACTGTGATTTTTGTTCTCATTTTGATGCCAATTTCACCAATAGGTTGATATCCCTCGAGAAAAACTCAAACTTAGGAAAATGCTGCATTCATGTGCTGTTGGAATAATTGGAAAAATGACTGTCAGACTTGGAAATTACACATGAATATTGGAAAAAGAAAAAATCTTCAAACACCACATGAATGCAGAAAAACTTCCTGCCCCTGGACAAAGGTGAGTGAAGCTCCAGTAAAGATGCCTCCTCTACAAACCCAGTGCAGTGTTAAGATATGACTTTTTTTGCTACCTACGCCCTAGCCCCCCCTCTTGTGGGTGTCCACTGCCATGCTAATAAAGGACTGCTGCTTCCATAGTGAACCTTGAACTGTCTGTGTACCTCTCTGTTTGTCTTGTTCTGGGTTGTACTGAAAAACAATGAATTTACCCCTGTGGGATTAATAAAAGTATCTTGAATCTTGAACCCGGACAAGCCCCCAACTTGGTTGACTGTCGTCGCTTCATGAAGACTTTAATAGTTGTAAAAGTGCATCTATTTTAAGTTAAGAAGCTATTTCAGAATAATTCTCTCTTACACAACATCATAACTCTTGTTCTACACTGATCCGAAGGATATAGGAGTACAATGGACACTCGAAAATCTTGACTAATACTTCTCGTCACTTCACAGTCTCAGTTGGAGCTCTGATTAAGAAGCAACAAAGACTGAAACAGAATCTACGAATGCATCCCAATTATTGACAAATAGATCCATGAACGTCTTTGTTTTTCTTGTCTGAGCTGGAATCTGGATCAAAACTGCTGGACTGAATAAATCCAATATTATTTGTTGCTCTATAGGTTGGGGTTGTGAGGGGCTGTAAGCCAGTGGGAGAGCACAAAAACTGATGGTTAATGGGAACAAAAGGATCATGGGAAATGAGGGCAGGCTTACTTTTGTGCAACAGTGCCCCCCACAACTCAAAGGTGAATTTCTGTTTAACTCCTGCCGCTCTGCAGAAACTATGTCCAAGAAAACAACACTTTTTTTTAATTTTAGCTAAAAAATGCATCACAATAATTAAAAAACACAAAAAATAGATCAGAGTGGGATTTCAAAGTTCAATTAAGGTTCTGCAGGAAAAAAAATGTTCATCAATGAAAAAGAAGAGCTGCACCTGGATCTAATCCCCAGTCCTCATCTCTGGGATGACACAGCAGGATTATTATCCATAGGTTAGACCCCCGACCCCCCCCCCGGATCCTCCTCTCTGCCTCAGTTCAGCGTTTTCTGAAGAAATAAACTCTTTTGATTCTCTCTTTCTAATCATCTCACTCCTCAATGTGCTGACCGCTCTCCTGTCCTTCCCAGACCGCTGGTATGCACATGAAAATATGTAATTATGGTGGAGTTGAGGCCTGATAGATGACTGTGTGAAGCCACAGGAAGAAGCCGTCTACCCAGGAGCCATTATCAGATTAACAGCCCCCCATTCTGCTGTGTTCAGCCTTACCTCCAGTCTCCCAGACGTGCCAGGTTACACTCTATTGTCCGTTGCACAGGCTACAAGGAACTATACATGAGAAGTATGCAAAGATGGAGACGCGTGAAAGGGAAGATCAGGAAGTGCGGGGCATTTTACCCAAATTCAAAATGACGTGAAGCGTTTCTTTTGGCCGTTTTCTTCTGCTAATGTTTTTCAACGCTGCTGGAATGATAATGGCAGCATATTATGTGGGTTTGTGAGGCGAGTTCACTCTCAGTGTAGTGTTCGTTTTTGGCGGAGCTCCCGGGCTTTGGAGGGTTTCCTCTGACGTCCACTCAGCCAATCAAGCCCAATTACCCCCGAGCAGCCAACACACAAACGCAGCGACACTCACATTTATTCAGCTGGCCTCCTTATTCAGAGATATTGAGTTACAGCAGCAAGGCCAACTTCTCCTGTCAGGAGGACTGGGAAAACCCCCGCAACAGACCACTCTCACTGAGAGACACAAAGGGAGCAAATGGTGGAGAGCTTTTATCTTCTTAACCAAACTTCAGTGAATGTTTATCAGATCATTTTGTAAAGGAGATCTGGACACAGAAGGGAAACAAAGCAGGAAGGATAAAATGTTTCGTGCTTTACAACCACATTCCCAGAAGCTCTTCTCTGTCTGCACGCTCCTGGTCCATGCTAACTCATGGCGTTAGCATCCGTGCTAACCCATACTTTGATAGAAAGTTGTTCTAAAGGTGGTTCCAACAGCGCTGACTTAGGAAGTAACGTCACCAGAGTCTGGAGAATGGTCACTGAGGACTCTTTATTCACCAAAGAACCCTGCTACTGATGAGATATATTGCTAGAGGCGCTACGCTAGCCTGTTACCATTATCCAAAATACATAAAGAGCAATCCATATTGGACACGTCAACAAACAATGAGATAAGTCTTGGCAGACTCAGTAAAATGACCATAAATGCTTAATTTTGGTTTAATTTTAAAAGGGATAATCACAAAAATAAGACCCAGACTGTGGTAATAATGTTAGAAAGTGCAACAAATGAAGGACATTTCAAACTTTATTATAAATACATTATTATATAGGAATGCATGGTTGTTATTTTTTGCAAATCTACACACAGACTGAGATTTACACACACTGGACCGCGTTTATAGACATGTTGGTGGGTAGCTGATGTCGCCACAGACAACTTGCGCCTGTTGTACATGAGCCAGTCTCTGCCAAGTGAGGCGAGGTCCAGGGACGTCCGCCTTAAAGCACTCGGTGGCCATGGCTGATTGAGCCAGTCATGACGCAGGTGGTTTTTTACACATCCCTGTTCACCAGCCGGACGGGTATTCAACGCTGGGCTCTTCCCTCACCTCCACAGAGCAAATCCTGATTAGTTTTGTTTCCTCCATTAAGTAATCTGCTTACCAGTGAGTCGTTTTGTCTGATCTGAGGTTGAACCCACATATGCGTCCATCCTCAAAAAAACAAAAAAAGATTGGTGATCTAAAGCTACTATTAACTTTGAATAGGCTACAAGATCAGCATAAACATCCATTCTTGAGAGTAAACTCTCTAAGATCTTCCTAGAATGTTTTCTATAAGCTCTTCTGTATCAGCTGATGGTAATAAATTACTGTATAAGTCATATTCTTGTTTTCTCAGCTTTGTTTGTGCAGCTGTAACAGAGCAGTAAACAGGCATCTAAACCATTCCAATATGGCGTCCAACTTTGGATCTGTAACAAGCTAGCGTAGCGACTCTAGCCTACATATAGCTCATTGACTATAGTTGTGTATGAATTCCCCCCCAACCCCTAACTACTAAAAAACGATTTAGTGTGGGACTATATAGTGCCCTGGATTTTAAAGGTAATTCAGACATGATGCTTTTCTTTCGTTTTTCTAAAAACCGATATGATATCATCGATTTCACGAAATGAAACTCGAATAAAAACGAACATTTCACTGCATTTATTTATGACTCCCCTGTGTTCTGATGGTTAAAATGTGGACGGTTTATTCAAAAATTACATTCAAACACATTTTTTTGCTTGAAATTGTACAACCGCAATGCATTGTGGTCTATATCCGCTAATCTAGTGACCGTCGATGTACGCTAGTTTTTCACAAAGACTTCTGGGAAATTGCGAGTGCACTCTATTTGGAATTAGTAGATTCAAACAGCACTAAAAAAAATGGCGAACGCACTAAATAGTGAATAGGGAGGGAATCGGACACCACCTATGACTGTAAAATGTTGACTGTATACCAGAAACGGACCAAATGAGTGTGACATCACACATGGAAAATGACTTACTTCTGGCTTGAACCAAATGAAGTCAATTCAGTCGCCTACTTTTTGCTATAAGGACGTTGCCATGTTGGAACCAGAGATCATCAGTAAGCATGACTGGTCCAAGTCGGTGTGAGTCATTGTTTCTATGACAACCCCTCTCACCAATTAGGAGTGAGCTTGTTGGAAGTCCACACCCCCAACACCGACTAAATCTATCAATCAAATTTTTTTTATGTGAAGCCACATACTTTTATTGACACATTGGTCAGTTTATAACCTGGAAATCTTACACTATAGAAAAAGATATTGTGGAAAATGAGGATTAGAAAGAAAATGATTTAAAAAAAAGTATCAGATCAATTCTGAGAAGTAAAATGACTGAGTTGTAGCTGTTTATTTCACTATAGAAGTCTATGGGATTTTTGCTTCTTGGAACCAGCGGGTACTTCCTGTTTGGAACTCAAGGAGGGAGGAGTCACTCAGTCCAGTCCTCATATACAGTCAATGCCCTTCATGAGAGTGGAAAAGTGCTAGACAAGTTTACACTGTATAAATACATGTCAAAACAGGAACAGAATACAGCTGCCTTCAACTCCGTCTTTTTAAATAAACCCCAAAACTGAGCAGCAGAACAACCTTTGTGTGACTCAACAAAAAATGACACAGACCTGACAAACAAGAAGACCTCCTTAGAGTTATGGGCCATCAACTAGTCCGCCCACTTATAGGATGACCTGAAACCAGTGAAAAGCAGCAAAACTATCCTACTTTTTATTTCAAAAACGCTCCTTTTGGAGTTATACAGGATTGTAAATCAATGAAAGAGCATTTTGATGTTAGCTTTTTATGAAGAACTCTGCTCTGAGAAACCAATGATTGAATGAATTGATCACAGCAACGTCAATAAACATTGGAGAATTAGCTAAAAGAGTCTTTGGTGAACTGGAAGGAGAAAAAAAATTATCCATATTGATGGACGTTTTTATGTAGCAGCGGTGAAGATTTACGCTAGAGAGACACAGAGCTATCATAATCAGACAGAGAGGATCAGGGGCGGAGCTCCAAAAGCCACGCCCCCTTGGAGGAGAGTTTGGACACAGAAAAAGGAAAAATTTCTTTTTAAGACATTTAGGTTGTGGGATTTTGATTAAAAAAACTTTATAATCAAAATTAAAACACTGCTGGGAATGTTTTTTTTAAATAAAAAAAAACTGGAATGTCACAAGCTTGTTTACAACTTCCTCATGTGTGTGTGGGAAAGCTTTGCTATGTATTCAGTTTTTTTTTCAAAGTCCTGTAATAACGGCATCAGCTCACCAAAAACCCATAAACTAACTGAATGAGAGCAAATAACAAAAGAAGGGAAGGCGCGGCGACATTCAAGAGGCACTCAGCACCAGCCCTGATGACGGACATGATACTGCCAGTTTGCTGCTCACTTCAGGAGTGTCAATGCAATGCTGAGGAGACGTCAGAGCGGTGTAAACACACACACACATGCTCCCAGCGGGCAGTAATCGCAGCAACATGTGCGCCCACATGCTATAAAGTCACATACAGACCGGCAGCTGCTGCAGACCTGCTGAGAACGTGTGATCGTGGCTCCCTGGGGTGCCATTCCTCATAATCATGTCATCACATAGGTGTGTGCATGGGTGTGTGCGTCGGCCCGCGCAGCTGTCGGAGCTAAAACCGGGCCTGCGCTCACACACCGGCGCGGCCGAGGATTAGCTGCAATGCACAGCGGCCAGCACATCTCGGCCATCACATATTCATGGGAAATTCAATTTCTCTGACACGCCGGGGTGATTTGTACCCCGACACAAAAGGCCCGTCTCACCCGGAGAATTGTGTTTTAAATTGAAAAAGCAAGCAGAGGTCGTCTTCTGCGAAACGGCTGCGGCGGACTGAACTGGAAGAGAGTGGGGCGAAGAAAAACGAAGGCTGGAGCAGCACGCCGTGACAGCGTTTGCTCCTCGTAGCTTCAAACAATTTGATGTCTGCTATTCCCGCGCAGCTGCTAACATCCCACAAGTGTTTTAACCAGCTCTCTGTGCCGCTCCATTTTCCATCCCAATTTGCAGGAGCCGCCACGGGGACATCCGCGTTTTTCAGGTGCCAGCGGGCTAATTGAAGCTAATTGGCATTTCACATGGGTCCTCCATCAGTCCCCACAGTGCTTCACTCATTTTCCCGCTCTGCATTTTTTATTTCTGCAGATTCTTCCATGTTCAGCAGTACTCCTCCAGGCTTGGTGCAAGGTCACAGGTGGGGTGCATGATGGGAGTTCAGATGAGGGCTTGCTGTCAGGTGAAGCTCTGGAGCATGAAAGGTTCAGGCCACATGTGTCAAAGTCAAGGCCCGGGGGCCGGATCCGGCCCTGTGGGTAATTATATCCGGCCCTCCAGATCATTTTATTTTATTGTTATTAATGACCCGATGTTATCTTGAGCTTATTTCTAACTTGTATTATTTTGACAAAATATATTTTTGTGGAGAATAAAATATTAAGTTTGTTTATTCTGGAATAATATTCCTGCCTTTTTATTATTCAAGATTATGTTAAAAACTTACGGTTTTATTTTTTTTAAATTGGCATTATGCTAGCTTTTTTGACTAATTTAGGCTTTTTTCTAGTTTTTTAGGGTATTTTGGAGTTTGGCTAAGGATTCAGCTGCATGCTAGCTGTTTTGGCTAATTTGAGCTTTTTTCATTTTTTAGGCTATTTTGAAGCTTAGCTATTTTTTTAAGCTACATGCTAGCTGTTTTGGCTAACCTAGTTTTTTTTTTTTAAAGTTTTTTTAGGCTAACTTCGCATTTAGCTAATATTTTAGCTGGCTATCAGCTTTAGTGATATCAGCTATCAACTTCAGCATTTTCAGCTATCAGCTTCAGAATTATCAGCTTCAGTGTTTTTAGCCATCAATTTCTGCATCTTCAACTATCAGCACTAACATCTTCAGCGGCCAAATTCAGCTTACAGCATTCACACTAGCATTATCACAGGTAATGCTATATATCTAGTTTAAAATGTAGTTTTAGAGTGTTCAATTAATGTTTATCCTGTTCAGCCCGCGACTTAAGGTGTGTTTTGGATTTTGTCCCCCTGTGGGATTGAGTTTGAGACCCCTGGTTAAGGCCAACAGAAAATGTGGTGATTAAACGCGAATAGAGCAAAGATTGAGATGTTTCCTGAGAGATGATCCCCTCCTTGGGGGGGGGGGATTGTCTCAAAGAGAACCTTTTCATCATCATCATCATCATTCATTTCTCTTTTTTATCTCCTCTTGAGCCTTTAGAGAGCCAGATTACAGCCGACTAGTTCCTGAGGCGAGAAAAACCCTCTGTAAGGAGATTTGGGTCTAATTTGAGCACACAGTTTAGAGACAGCGGGGACAATACCAAGCAAAGGATGCTGGGATGCAAAACAATAAACCTTCAGACATAAGCCACACTGTGGAATATGATGGGGGGAGGAAGAGATTTTAAAGTCCCACTAAAATCACCTTCTGATCTATTTTCAAAGGGTTCCCAGTGCATTTTTAATTATAATTATGCACTTTTTAGCCAAAAACTTGTGATGTTTTCTGGAAAAGTAGTCCCCAACCTTTATCAGGCCCCAGACCGGTTTAGACACTATACTCAGGGACCGGACCGAATGGGGCCAAAGTTGGCATTTTTAAGCATCTATTTTCAAAATAAAATGTTACAACAAGAAATTTAGCTTAAAAAAACTCTAAAATATCAGTAGATATTTTTATGTAGACGATAAAGATTCAATGAAACAAATCTGTTTATTTGTAGTAGTTGTTCTGATTTGAAAAAATTCCATAGCATTTTTTTTCCATAGAATATAATTTTAAAGCCTCAATCCAGGCTCCGATTATCTTTAAGGACAGACTGATCATATTCTGTCTTTACATAAATCCTCATTCATTGGGTATTTTTTTTCAACACAAAGGAACATTTTATGTGCTAAAGTTTCTGTTGGAAAATTCTCAAATGTCCCTTGTTTGTTTTTTTGTTAGCTTTGGGCTACTAGCCATGCAGCTAGCCGCTTTAAGTCATGTGACCAAGACGGATGTTGTGAACAAAATCTGTAAGGAGAGACTCGAAAAGGAGAAAGGTCTACATGCTTCCACAAGACAATTTGAAATGAAACACTTCTTTTAGGCCAATTAACAACCGGCTTTTTTACTTCTAAAACACCACAAACTGACCGTCCTAACAGGCTGCAGGAGCAGAAACGAGCAGAGAAAGGGGGTCGATGGTGACATGCAGAAAAAAAAGTCTTTTTCTACGAAACACTGGAAGAGAACTCACAGCTACGCGACACGCAAACGCAGGCTTAGAGGAGAGGAGGAGAAATGTCATGTTTCATCATCAGGGATGCACTTTTCATCAGCTGCTCTCCGGCTGAGCTGCTCTTCACACATATCTGGAAACCAGATCAAGTGAGGAGCAAAATATCTGGCAAATGATGTAATTCAAAAGGAGGCTTATCAGACTTTCAAGAGGAGAGATGTACCTTCAAAAAAGTGTAATTTTATCTGGTTGTTTTTGCCTTTGCTGGCATAAAACGTGCCGTGTCACATCTCCTGTTCTTCAGAAATGTCAGAAATCTGCTGTGCAGCCTCCAAAAACTAAATTCTGAGAGTTTCTATCAGCTGAATTACAATAAAAATAAAAACTGAATGATTTTTAGAACATGTGATGCTGCTCTTGATGATTTCAATCCTTTTTATGTTTAAAGCATCATTCTTTCATTAATTTGCTCAGTAGAATGAGTGCAGAAGCTGCAGAATTCTACATGTTTTCTTTTTACCAAGGCCTCATTCATATCAGATGAGAGATCGCCTGAATTCTGCCGCAGACCAAACAAGCAAACTTTGGATTTTCATGATTACAAGACTTGCTATGTGTTAAAATAAATCCTGAAACGGTTCAATTTAGTGCACATTCTCCACCCAATTAAAATCTTCGAGCCTGTCTTGGTGTCAAAGCACTCTTAGAGATGGAGTCAGAGTCTGTGGCTCCAGATCCACATGTGTCTCCTTAATCTCTCCATTGTGGCTCCTTGGACAAACATAAAATAAGTCACGGAGACTTCTGATCCAGCCATGTCGACCGTCTGAGTCAGCAGCTCCTTTTAACGAAAAATACCTAAAGAAAACAAATAAACAAAGCCCACAAACTAAGACTACCAAGATCCAACCCCAAACTAAAATAACAAAACCCAGCGGTGTAAGACTGATGAGGATAAAGGAGAAAAAAAATAAAAGAAAGAAATAAAAGAAAAATAGAACAGCATTTTTTAAAGTAAGGATTACTTAATTAGTATTTATTACATTTTGATTAGTTAAATGTATAAATTGATGTCTGAGGTTCACATAGATGATAAACTATGTAGGTTTTTACATCCTGTTGACCTGAAGACGTCTTGTTTGATCAACTCTACCTCCAGAATGAACAGATTTTAGATGCAAAGCTAAACTTTGGTAAAAAGTTTGATCTTTTATGTTTTGTCCAGAGCTGCACTGAGATGATTCCTGTTTGGAGCAGAGCATCTTTTATTTTGAAAAGAAGTTATTTGAGTTTCTGTCAAATGTAAAAACAAAAAAAAAACATTTTAAGAGATGCTAGTTTCTTTTTGTATTTTTTTTTTTTGCCAAAAATAGATATAATTCAAATTTATTATTAAAAACCGATTGCAATCACACATACATGCACATTCTGGGTTTTCATGTTCAATACAACCACATTCATGCGTAGCTTCACCATTTTTTACAATTGTTTTTGGACTGTAC
The DNA here is from genome assembly GCF_002922805.2 of Oryzias melastigma. NCBI lineage: Eukaryota > Metazoa > Chordata > Actinopteri > Beloniformes > Adrianichthyidae > Oryzias > Oryzias melastigma. Next base: position 21,332,848 of record NC_050529.1, read on the forward strand.
AAACAAAATGCATGGCGTTCTCCTGACCAAACCCTGACCAAACAGGGGCTTGGATTTGGTAGTGATGTATGGAGCAGGTGGTGAAACTCACCAAAGTCAGAGAATAGTTGTTTTAACAGGTGCAGACATATGTTACCAAACAGTAGACAAAAAAGAAGCCCCTCCTTGCTTGTTCAGTGTGAACACTATGTACTTTATTGAACAGTATGATGCACTTAGAAGCTCAAAACTATTGTTTTTCATGATATGGTCCCTTTAAATCAAAACTCAAAACATCCCCATCTCTGCTACTTAATTTTTTGTTT
>NC_050529.1:21333474-21368546 GCF_002922805.2 Oryzias melastigma
CAAAGTCAGAGAATAGTTGTTTTAACAGGTGCAGACATGTGTTACCAAACAGTAGACAAAAAAACAGTATGATGCACTTAGAAGCTCAAAACTATTGTTTTTCATGATATGGTCCCTTTAAATCAAAACTCAAAACCCATCTGTTGAAGCTGTCATACTCATCATAGTTCTACATCGCCATCTCTGCTACTTAATATTAATACTATTTTTATTTAAATTCTAGCTTTTATTTGTTCATAACCCAGAGTTTTGAAAGGCACTTAAAATGAAATGTATTGTTATTAATATTTTGTGGTCAAAGAAACTCTTTGCTCAACATTTTCAGCACAGAATCCAGTCCCTGTAACTGACGAGAAACATGACAGACCCAAATGCATCTGCATGTTTGGTTTCTCATCATAAATGCGGATTGTGGTTTTCTGCCATCAGTCACAGCTCAGTGACATCCACCCTCTAATTATCATTTCCTCAGAAGCCATCCCTTATTCCATGGAATAACAGCTTTGCATTGCGGCCAGCAGTCCTACATAAAGTTCAAACCGTCTCCCAGGGAAAGTCGGAGGAAACCTCCAAAAAGTTCTTCCTCCAGCACCTTCTGGCAGAGAGCCGGTTTTAAGGAAAACTGGAAGTTCGATGATACGGCAAAACGATTAACAGAGTCAGGCAGAAAATAATTGGACCTGTTGGTGAATAAACAATAAATTTGGAGGATAAACAAGCTTTTCAGTGTGGTTCACCTCAGCATCCTGCCTCTGCAGCGTTTTCTTTCTGTGTGTTCAGACGGGCTTCCTCCCAAATGGTTGATTTGCATACAAACTGGATGTGCAGATTCAGTGCAACAGAGGGAAGAAAGGAAGAGACAAATGGGTGTGAAAGTGTGTCTGTGTGAGAGGACGGCGTGGAGGGGAGGTTTGTGAGTCCTTCCCAGGTGCTGAGGACTTTTCAGTTTTAACAAGCAGAAAATCTCATTACGTGGGTGATGCTCCGCCTGTGTTTACACGCTTTGTTCTAAAACAGCGTCGACATTCCTTCCGTCTGTCATCGTCTCTGTACTTCATTTAATTCAGCTTCCTGAGAAAGAGTGAGGATACAAGTGGGAATTTTGGTGGGGAAAGTTGAGGAATGACCGACAAATGTGAGTGAGTTTCATCAAAGGACCAACTGCAGTTTTCAACACATCAACGCAATTCCATCAGATTCTGAAGGAGAAAAGCGGTTCCTGATTGACTGAACACTAGGGGTGTGTATTGGCAAGAGCCTGGCGATACGATACATATCACGATATGTGTCTCAAGATACTATACATATCACGATATGTCCCAAGACTGTATCAGAACCATTTTATAGATTTTTTTTTAGGAGTACAACTTTGAAAAAACTCTACCTAAATATCAATATGTCTTTCATCGTAATGAAATAGTAAAATTAATTTTACTGATAGCTAGCAAAGAATGCTAAAGTTGTAAGCTTGCTAAAATATTAGCTAAATACCAAAAACCACTGCGCTCGACGGTGGCGCAGTGGTTAGCGCTCTTGCCTCACAGCGAGTGTGGAGTTTGCATGTTCTCCCCGTCCATGCGTGGGTTTTCACCGGGGACTCCGGCTTCCTCCCACCGTCCAAAAACATGCTTCATAGGTTAATTGGTGACTCTAAATTGCCCCTAGGTGTGAATGTGTGTGATTGAGGCCCTGTGACAGACTGGCGACCTGTCCATCAGCAGCCGGGATAGGCTCCGGCACCCCCGCGACCCAGAAAGGGAAGAAGCGGTCAGGAAGATGAATGAATACTCCAAATTAGCCAACAAAAAGAACACAAGGACACAAACTTGATGTTGGCAAAATATTTTTTCCAAACTTTTTTAAATTTTATTTGTGGTCTTTAAATATAAAATTGACTGTAAATTGATGAACTCATATTTACATGTATTTTGTTCTATATAAAGAAATGAAAAATGTCCTATTGCAATATTTTTTTTTTGTACTAATTAGTCAATTTACGTTATAATAAGGATTTAAAGACCTGATTGAATTCCTAATGATTAATCTTTTTACTATTGTTATACTGTTCATTTTAATTGCATTTTATTTCCACTTTATTGTTTTAACTGTATATTTTCTTGTGATGATGCCTTTCAGGCTAAGTCTTCCATGAAAAAGAGATCTAATCCAATGGAATTTCCTGGTGATATAAAGGTAAAATAAAAAGAATACAGACTGAGGAAGTGGCCATCACACATTTTCACCAGAAAAATCTGTCCCTCTTTGCCAAAAGTTTGGAATCCCCGTACTCTACAGGAAAATCTCAGAGAACCAGTCACAAGTGATATCATATATATTTTCTACCTTAGATGGATGAAAACCATTATTTAGAAATGTTCCTTGTAATTGAGAGATTTAAGGGAGTGTCTCAGACCATTAGGGGTTCTGATATAAAGACATCAACCTGCTTTCTATACATTCAGATCAAAGTATCTTTCCTCCAGATTTCTGCAGGAGCTTCACCTTTGCTGCAGACCAAAGACACGGCCGTTGGATTTATTGCAGACTCTAAATTGACTGGAGGAATTCGACACTGTACGACGGTGTCTCTCATTTTTCTTGGTGTGGTCCTGTGATGGACTGGAAGCTTCTCTGGAGTGCGTCCCATCCCTCACCTGATGACAGGTGGGATAGACTGCAGTCCCACCGCGACCTTGGAACAGACGGAAGCTGCTCTGGGGAAAGGATGGATGCTCCGGTGTCGGATGAATGAAGGTGAAACATTCAACATTGTTGTCTCACACGGCATAAACACACTCCCCTTCACTTCATTTCACTACTCTGATGTTCTGCTTTAGATATAAGATAGTCGTTGTTGCAAATGTGAAATGCGAAAACCAGGCAGTGGGTTTCCTATATATATATATATATATATATATATATATATATATATACATAGTGTGTATATACACTATGTATATACACACTATATATAGTGTGTGTGTGTGTATATATATAGTGTGTATATACACTGTGTATATATATATATATATATACATAGTGTGTATATACACTATGTATATATATATACATATATACATAGTGTATATACACACTATATATATATATATATATATATATATATAGATATATATATATATATATATATACACACACACACCACGCATATATATATACACACACACACACTGCATATAAACATAATTATACTATATATATATATACTGTTTTTCATACTGCATTAAATATATATAGTAAGTATAGAAATAAATAAATATGAGTTAAAATGAAGACAGAATAAAGCAGAAAAGAACACAGAAGTTTCAAAGTAAAGTGATGTTGCTCTCTTTTTAAATTCCTGCAGAGATGACAAAAATAGGAGCGAAAATCCATTCTTCAAGTCCTCATAAGTTTCTATAAGAAGACTGCTTTGTGTAGATTTTTCTCTGCACATTTTTGTCATTTAAAGTACAGAGGCATGAATCTATGTGCTATTTCTTACATTTCCAAGCTGTCACTACTGATATTTGTTATGTTTATAGGTTGTTTTCTTTGCACTTCCTGCTACCTCCTGTGTGTAATCCAGTCACACAAAACGCGACATTTTTTGCTCTTTAAAGAGGCCTTTAAAAAATGATACGCTTTCGAATGAACAGATAATTAACTGTAGTCCTGCTTTAGAAAACAATGGAGAGCCAGCTGAAACACGATTAAATTTTGAGTATGTTTTTTTTATATTTTTATCTAAGTGAATTCCTAAACAGTTGTAATTCTCAAAATCATGATAATGATGAGCTCACTGCTGGTTGTTGTTTTTTTTTGTTATAATATTTGCTTGTGACCTTTCCCTCTGGTGCTATTGTGTTGTTTATGTGGAAACAGTTTTTTGTAATTATCACAGTGAGCTCATGTTGCCTGCTGCATGTCTCTTACGGGGTGGTTTGAAAACATGATTTATACATTATGTGCTGAGGTGACACTTTTTCCAACTGTTTCCATATTATTGGCTGATTTGATTCATTTTAACACATATTGAAAACTCACTCTAAGGAAAATTGTGTTTATAACATGTTCTTGTGGCGTTTTTCTGATGATTGAGAACATATAAAACTAAGGTCAAAATTGCATTTCTGAGTAATTTTTTGTTTAAATGAAAAAAGAACGTTTTGAAAATGATTGTATTTGGGATGTAAAAATACGCTGGGCGGGTCTCAAGCTCCCTGCTCCGCTCCATTCTGATGCATTCACTTGCAGACAAATAGATCTATGAACGTCATTGAGCTGAAATCTGGATCTAAATTAAATGACTGGATAGCCGTGATATTTCTCGCTATTTTTGTTGCACTGGAAATGTTAGGTTGTGAGTGTGAGGCTGGCGAGCAGGTAAAAAGATGGATGATGGGAAGAGGATGGGCTTACTCCAACAGTTCCGTACACAACTCAAAGGGGAATTTCCTGCTTCTCTGCAGAAACTACGTCCTTGAAAATGACAAGTTTTTGATTTTGGCTTAATCAATTTGGCTATTTTCATAACTGAAAGACCATTTTAAAAACAGATCGGAGTGTGTCTTTAAAACAGTGATAATAATTACAAAAAGTTGTATTCAACTAGCTCCATAACTAAAACAGACACAACAACTTTTCCGCTGTTGCCACACACACTGTTTTTTTTGTGTACCTGATGTATTCTTCCAGTTCCTTTAATGTGTTTTCTGCCGTACCCATAAGCATGATATCAAACTCCCAATCGTGCACATTTCTCCCTTTTCATCTTTAATAACAGTCAAAGGCACAAATCAATCAGGCAGGAAGACGCTGGGAGAAACGGCGGCAGTCGGGATGGAGCTGGAGTCCATCAAAGAGCCGTCAGAGTCAGATCAAACCACGCCGCCTCGTCTTCCGTAAAAAGCAACCGCTGCATCTGACCAGAAACCACCCGTGGAGTACGCTGAGCTGAGATGCAGAAAAACCCAAGTTAGGAGCTGTTGTTTCTCCTCTTCCTCCCACACGCGCTCGCCACCGACGCCCCATCTCCCCTGACACGCGGGTGCGCTCATTTCTGCCGACATGAGTCACCCAGCAGTCAGCCCGGGTTTTTATTTTTTCTCCTGAGAAAGAAATGATTACTGGCAAGCTTCATGTCTGTCAGCACATGGTAATTCATGTTTTACTGCCTGTGCTTGCCTGGAGTGTGGGTGTGTTTGGCAGAGATGACTTTGAACCACTCAGCACTGAGTTAAAGGCTGGTTTGAGCTCCAAGATAAATTCTGGATAGTTGAATACAGAGGACAATCACCACTTAAAAAAACAAGAAAAACAAGGCGTCCCGAATAACCAGCAGAACCAACGTCAGCAGTTAGGTGGGGTGCAAAACCCATCTGAGGAATTAATGCAACTTTTTCAGAAGTCAAACTTAGCAAAGCAGATTAACGACTTTCTGTTTTTTTAATCAAATTCGAGCAGAAATTAATGTTTTCAGCATGAATGATGCTTTTAACTGTGCTGGTCCAAGTGAGATAACTGCAAATTAACTCCATTGACTTCACTGATAATGTGCTGAAGGAAGGACCGGCTTTATCTTTAGGAGAACATTAAGAAAAAAACACAAGTTCTTGTACAGCAGAATTCATGAAAGAGTTAAGCCTCCCCAGCTGCTCTGCTGCTGGTCACATCAAACGTGAGGAATAGGAGCAGTTTAAAGGAATGTGTGGTTCCTGCATCCCAAGCTGCAGCAGCTTTTTCCCCTTTCATCTGCAAACGCGCTCTCATTAACGGAATACACCAAAGTACAGATGAATCCTTTCAGCTGGAGACCTAAGCTTTGAAACTTGTGAAGGATTTTTGTCCACCATCATTACTCAGTTCAGAATCCAAGAGATTTAATCACAATGTCATCATACATAATACAATGGTTGGTCAACTTCTGGACTAACTGTGATGGATTATAGTGTTTATAATCTAACCAAAGGTTAAAACAATGAAAAAAAAATAAAACAATACAAATTTACAAAACTTCTGAGTATAAAGTTGCGTTCACAATCCAGTTTCAATGTTTAGTCAAGTACAGATGTGATCAGAAGTCCTGACTTTATGTGTTGGCCACGGTGCAGCTGTGTGGTCTTTTCAAAAACTTTAACAAAAAATTCATGACACATCAACCAATCAGGAACTCAGCTTTGGCCGTGACATGTTGGTGATGTAATCAGTGGGAGGAGTCCAAAACCAACATGAAGGTGAATGTGATGGTTCACTTTCCTGAACTTTAGGATATTTTTATTATTTGTATGAAGACAATAATAGCTAGAAAAGTTGCATTAACTGTGATAATGCTAATGATTTTTGCTAAATCTGGTTGTTGAAAATGCTAAAGCTATTTGCAAAATGCAAAATATGCTAAAAGACTTGAAATTTCATTAAAAAACTATAAAAGACCGCTGAAGTTGTCCTAAATTTCTGAAAAATTGTTAGTAAGTTGGTTTAAATGTCTTCAATACATGCAGCGTGTTACTTAAATGTGAGCTAAACTCTAAAATTAGCACATGCCAAATTAGCCTATAAAGTTAGCACAATGCTAAAAAGTTAGCCAATTGCTAAGATACTAGCTCAAGTCCAGAATAGGCTAAAAATCCTCAGTAAAATTAGTCCAAAACTTTATCCTGCTGCTAAAATATTAGCTCAACTCAAAAATGCCTTAAAAACCTCAATAGATAACAAATGAACCAAAGTTGGTCAAAACGTTAGCTTGTTGCTAACTAAATTAAAAAGTAGCCCGACAACCTTAGTAAATAACAAATTAGCCAAAAAACATCAGCATGCTGCTAAAATATTAGATAAAATTAGCATAAAAAACCTCAGTAGATAATACTTGTCAAAATGAGCTAGCATAGTGCTAATATGACAGCTCAATGCCAAATTATTTAAAAGCTACTGTAAATCATGCTTCTAAAGTGCACAAAGTTTTAAAAAAAATTGAAATTGTTTCTTCATTTAGTTCTTATGGGGCATATTTTGATTTAATCTGCACAGGTTAGAGCTCAGCTTTTCATGAACCAAAGACTAGAAACAAACCAAAGGGAGTAAATGTAAGCATGTGCATCTTACGTAGGAGGAGAACACCGCTCAAAATGCAAATCTGGATAAAACGGTAATCTTCATTACAAGAATTAATGCACCCACGTCAGCAGTTGTTAAAATGACATGAATGTTTTAGAGAGTTCTGTTTGATTCTGTCTAGTGTGAAAGTAAACCAAATCAAGGTGGAACCTTAACCACTCGTACTGTACAACAAATAATAGCTGTGATTCTATGGAAATAAGTGCAGCTAATCTTCTTCAGCTAAAAAAAGCTCTGATTAAATCAGTTTTTGTACTTGATAACATAAAAACAGAATTAGGACAATATTTTTAAGTAACTGCAAAACAGTTTATTAAAATAAATACGTATTGAAATTAAATAAAAAGTAAAGTAGTAAATGTAAAACACTTAATAAACCAAAATAAACAAGTAACTAGGATACAAAAATAAATCAAAATCTTTAGCAATTAAAAAAAATGACTGGTAGAAATATAAATAATTTGTAACTTCTTATCTTTTAAATAGAAAAATAAGAACGGGTGAAAACAAACTTGTCACAAACAACTCAGCATTAAATAGAGTGAACATAGAGTGAAGAACGCACGCCGCCTGCATGCTTTTTATCTGCTGCTGAGACCTCACAGGACTGGTGAGATACAGACTTTGCTGATATAGAAAAGTTTCAAACAAGAGTAGAAATATCGATATCTGCGGACCGGTATTGATACCAACTTGAGATCGATACTATCAATATTTTTGGATTAATCCGCCCAGCACTAGACTACTAAAAAGTCAAGACAAATGAGTGTTTTCTTGTTTCTGCCTGTCAGTGAATAATTTTGGCTTCTGGTAGATACCTTGTTTCCCCCTCTCACGATTAAAAACTCATAGGAAACACTTTTTTTTAACAACTTTTGTAGTTTAAGAGCCTCTAAGAGTTTTTAGTGCTCAGATAGAGAGCATTTGTGAGCAAGCTGAAGGTAGAAGATGTGAATTTGCCGGCAGAAGCGACTCCCTTTTCTCTTGCTGTCACAGCGTCAGATCTGAAACCTGTAAATCTCAGATCTTGATGTTTTCGACTGCGTGCTTCATGCATGCTGCTCTGTTTCCCAGTTCCTGCCACAAACCACCAAGTGGCTGCAGAGGAAATCCTCTGATGTTATCAGTGGGTAAGCTTTATGATCTGTGTGGGACAAACGCTGGCAGCAGCGTGATCCAAAGTGAGGACAAGCATGATGAGACACCTTACAATGGTCATTTAGAGCTGGAGGACATGCCTGATTCCTGAAACGACATCAGCCCTACATCAATATGCTGCATCTCTCTAGCCCACGTGGGTCAAAGTCAAGGCCCGGGGGCCGGAGCCGGCCCTGCGGGTAATTCTATCCGGCCCTCCAGGTCATTTTATTTTATTGTTATTAATGGCCCGATGTTATCTTGTGCTTTGTTTCTACGTTGTATAATTTTGACAAAATATATTTTTATGGAGAGTAAAATATTGAAAGTTATTTAAGGTTTAAGTTGATTTATTCTGGAATAATATTACAGACTTTTTATTATTCAGAATTATGTTAAAAAGTTACAGTTTTTAAGTTTTAAAAATTGGCATTCTGCTAGATTTTTAGACTATTTTAGCATTTACTGAGATTTTTTTTAGACTATTTTGGAGTTTGGCTAATATTTCAGCTACATGCTAGCTGTTTTGGCAAAAGGCTTTTCTTTTAAAGTTCTTTTTAGGCTGTTTTGGAGTTAGATTAATATTTACATGCTAGCCATTTTGGCTAATTTGGGCTTTTTTTCAGTTTTTAACGGATATTTTTTAGTTTAGCTATTTTTTTGCTACATGCTAACTGTTTTGGCTAACCTAAGTTTTTTTTAGGCTAATTTAGCATTAATCTAATATTTTAGCGGGCTATCAGCTTCAGTGTTTTCAGCTATCAACTTTGATGTTTTTAGCTATCAGTTTCAGCATCTTCAGCTATCAGCACTAGCATCTTCAGCGGCCAAATTCAGCTTACAGCATTTACACTGACATTATCACAGGTAATGCTGTATATCTAGTTCGTGATTATGTTAAAAAGTAACAGTTTCAAAGTTTTAAAATGTAGTTTTAGAGTGTTCAATAAATGTTTATCCTGTTCGGCCCATGACCTAAGGTGAGTTTTAGAGTTAGGCCCTGTGCGATTGAGTTTGACACTCCTGCTCTAGCCCATCATACAGCGCAGAAATCGTTCATCCATGAAAGGAAGTCGAGAGGCGTTTGACAGACGCCCTGACGCTCCGCGCTCACATGAGCCCTGACAACGGCTGTGGTCGTGGAGGACTTTGTAATTTATAGGAAGAGCGGTCGTCCCGTTATGAGAGACAGGACAGGACCGGTTTGACGGTGTACAGTCTGCGGGAACGCAAGATGAATGAGAACGGACAAGATAAATGACAAGGAAGGCTCATCTCACATGTGCAAACAATTCTCCTTCTTAGAACAACCAGGGGCCAAATGAACTGTCTGCTCAGCATGTGAAGCGTGAACGAACGGCTTTCACATTAAGTCACGGTGTTGTGTGTGTGACAAAAGCTGGTAAACACACCTGTCTGAGCCACGATTTCACATTCAAATCAATGCAGGCTCCTTATCATAAAATAATTTGCTGTCTTCTAAATACTCGATTTAAATTCCAATGTCGTGTTTAGATCAGATATATCCTGCAGGCAGATAATCCTCACACCAGATTGGCTAAAAAGAAGACTACACAGTTTTGGAGATGGTGCAGAGGCACGGAGGACTCAGGCTAAATGTGGTTTCAATAGAAACATCTGCGGAGGCCAAGAATAGACAAACAGATGAAGTCGGTCAGTAGTCTGCGATGAGACTGAGAGGATAGAGCAGAGGACAACCAGCAGTTCAGCTGCAGACCAGTCGCCTCGGGACAAAAGCTTCACATTTGGTTGCACCGCGCCTTGCTGACCCAGAGTCTGAAGGGAAGGTGTCGAAGAGGCAGCCGGCCGAGTACGAGGCGACCGGCAAAGTAAATATCTTCAGGGCTGGGAGAGGAGTACCAATGATCTACTGAGCTGACCTCATGATCTGATGCAGGTCCTCTCTGTCTTCAGGCAGTAGTTACACACAGTGCAGCCATGTGTGAGGACACTCCATGCTGTGTGGGAGTTCCAGTCTGAGTCTGTTCAGGGTTCAGTTGAAGGAGACGTCACCTGAAACTGGGAACAGGTTGTCTTCCTGAGGCTTTTCTGCGTTTGCACTCAACTCACACAAAAACAGTCCCCCCCATTCTGAGCTGGGTTGTTCTGTTCTCTGCTGGTTTGAGTTCACAAAGCACTTAAAAAAGAACAAATACAATATTTTACACGCCCCACAGCACTACCCTTTACAAAGAGTGGAACAAAAAGGCACTAAACTTGCATGCAGCCTTTGTGTTATGCTGACTCATCACGCCTTGTGTGTTCTGTGCCTGAATTCACAGATCCAGGTTCTGGCCCATTTCTTTAACCCTGGAGATGTCGCCGACGACACCAAAATAACAACTCGCTCTTTGACTTTTATATCAGAGAAAAGCTGCTTTTCTCCACACAGAACTGATTCACTCTGATCACGTAAAAGGTTGAAGCTAACTGTGGTCAAACGTAAAGACTGGTTTGGAGCTACAGCTCCAATGTAAAAGTCTAAACAGTTTGGCAAATCTGGAACCTTTTTGTTAATATCCTTTTTTTAAATCAATAAGGCATTTACCCTCTTCTGACACATTTTAACCTAATCCTGAAGACTAAACTGTTGATTCACAAAAAAGTTTTTATGTAACCATGAAATCTTGTGGAATTTCTGCGTCCACATAGTGATTTTCAGCCACCATCTTGTCTCCCAGCAGGTCCCACTTGATAATATGGTTATTGCACAAACTAGTCGAGAACTAGTGAACAGCTCCAGTATTAAAGAGTTGGGTGAATCAATTATAGGACAATATGTTGAAGTGTGCCTGAACACAAAACAGAACAATTTTACTCACGTTAAAAAAGAGATATAGGACAACGCTTGTGATCAGGTGCTGCACACAGTCGGGTTAGTTCACTTCTAACAGGCTTGTAGCATCTATGTAGCCCTGTAGTGGTCTGATTGATGCTAACAAAAGGGGTGTCAGACTCAAGGGGCCAAAATCCAAAACTCACCTTAGATCACGGGCCGAACAGGATAAACATTCATTGAACACTCCAGAACTACACTTTTAAAACTTTAAAACCATAACTTTTTAACATAATTATGAACTAGATATATAGCATTACCTGTGATAATGCTAGTGTGAATGCTGTAAGCTGAATTTGGCCGCAGAAGAACCTAGTACTGATAGCTGAAGATGATGAAATTGATAGCTAAAAATGCTAAAGCTGATAGCTGAAAATGCTGAAGATAATAACCAGCTAAAATATTTGCTAAATACCAAATTAGCCTAAAAAACAAAAGAAAAACAAGCAAATTAGGTTAGCCAAAACAGCTAGGATATAGCTGAAAAAATAGCTAATCTTCAAAATAGCCTAAAAAACTGAAAAAAGACTAAATTAGTCAAAACATCTAGTGTGTAAATATTAGAATAACTCTAAAACAGTCTAAAAAAATTAAAAATAAAAGCCTAAATTAGCCAAAACAGGTAGCATATATCCAAAATATTAGCTAAACTCCAAAACAGCCTCAAAAACCAAAAAAAAGCATAAATTAGCTTAAATAGCTAGCATGTAGCTGAATTATTAGCTAAGCCCCAAAATGGTCTTAAAAATGGGAAAAAAATGCCTAAATTAGCCAAAACAGCTAGCAGAATGCCAATTTTTACAACTTTAAAACCGTGACTTTTTTACATAATTATGAAAAATAAAAAAAAGACAAATATTTTTCTTGAATAAATCAACTTAAACCTTAAATAACTTCCAATATTTTGCTCTACATACAAATATTTTTTATCACAATTATACAAGTTAGAAATAAGTACAATATAACATCGGATAATTAATAACAATAAAATAAAATGATCTGGAGGGCCGGATAGAATTACGCGGAGGGCCGGATCCGGCCCCTGGGCCTTGACTTTGACATGTGCTAATAAAAAGCTGTACATCTTTACCGTCTACCATCAGTCTTTGGATCCACCCAGTTTGTCTTGTCGTTTTTTATTCTTTCTTTCTGTAGAAGACAGTTCATTGTTTGGTTTGCTGGGTCCGTCTGTGTTCATGCTGTAGTGAGACTGTAGGTTTCAGGCACTCCAGATTACACCTGCCCTCCTCAAACAAACCAATGAAAAAACATCCTGTCAGAAACAAACAGCCTGGTTGTAAAGACACGCCAATAACTAAGCACTGATTTTATGTATTTCATGAATTATGGATGGCCTCTTCTGAGGTTCATGGTGTTAAAATATCAGTGCTCCTCCCCTTCTTTCACTTATTTCCACCCAGGAGAGCTCTTATACCAGAAAGTGGCAGAAATTACTCACAATTCCCCAGTGGGTGTCCAGGGTTTGGACTGTCAGCGGCCCTTTTGGAGCTCGTTAATCACTAAGGCTGCTGTGGCCCGGGCCGCCTGGGATTAGCAGCTCACACGTGCTTACAGGTATGGCCACGGCGCCGGTTTTTCATTTGTTTTCTGCAAAACACGGGATCGCCGCGAAACGGAGAAAGGCTACCTCGCGCTCAGGGCGTTTCCAGCCCGCTCTGTGAGGCTGTTCATCACCAGAGAGAGGAGACGGGAACAGATAGAAGACAAACGGCGTTCAGGGCTCCCCCAGGCTGCACAGCAGCTCAGACAGAGACAGCCACAAAGAGGCTCCTTTCAACAGTGGAGGCTCTCGTCACTCAGGCAGCCGGTGTCATGTTAAACTGACTCACCCTTCAGAGCAGATCCTGCCGGATACACCGTGTGCGGAACAACCTTCTCTATATTTAGACTTTAAAAGAAGGAAGCAATTTTTCCAGGATAAATGAAGATGTTCATGTTGTAGCCATGAATAGAAATGTATTGTCTTTAAAAGTGTGGATCAGGGAAGTTTACTGTTTAATTGTGAAGATAAAAGTTATGCTTTTGGTGTTTTTAAAATGTCCTTGTTGGATTTATTTAAAAAAATGGAGGACATATATTCAGAAAATTAAGCTTAAATTTGTTGTAAATCAGGAGCAGATGAAAAAATACCAATTGTTGGGCAGTGTTGCAGGTTGATTTTGGCTAAAAACGGCATAATCATGAATAAAATCACTTTTAAAATAGATCAAAAGATAATCAGAGTGGGACTTTAAGGGAGAACTGGAAGGCCCTCAAACAGACACCTCATTTTCTGCTCCTCTCCTGCTCTTTTTGTTTTACAAACATTGGAGGCTACAGCTATAACAGATGCTTGATCTTAATTTTATTAGGACGAGTCTGACAAAACAAGCTGCTCTACCAAACTTAGTATGCTCTGGTAAATGTGTTTTTTTATTTAAAAAAAATGGCAATTTACCAAGCTGGAATAAATCTGTTGTTTCATCATAGAAATGATCCCAAAGCTTTTCCAGATCAACTTTAACTCAAACTCTATACTTTCATGTATTTTCATTTCATTGTGCTGCTGAGTGGAGATGTCTGAGGAGCTTTAGGTTTGCTTTGGGTCAAAAATAACCCTGTAAAACCAACTACATCAAATAATTAACAAAATTCTATTTATTTTGGAATTAATTTTTTTTCAAATGTATTTTGGATATAGACAATAATGTACTTCAGATATAGATAGTATCTTTTGGGTGATTTGGTAACTTTTTGTTTACAAAAATGTTAGTTTAAGATGCAAAAATATTGATACGAGTGTTTATAAAAAAAATAAAAAAATAAATAAAAAAGAAAAAGGACCTTATTGACCCACTGTCTCAAATTTGATCCACACATTTTTAACAAGGTGTAAATGTATAACATATAAAAAATATCAACATATTTTGCATTCTTTCAATACAGCAAGAAGTCATTTAAAATAATAAATAACAATAAATGAGTTATTCTCACCAAAAAGTTTAGAAAATTAGATAAACTTTTCCCGCCAAAAGTGTTTTTTGAGGTTTCATGGAAGCAGCCATTTTGAAATGAGCAGGGAAAGCCCCTCTACTGCCCTCAGTGGAGTGATGATGAACTACAGGGTCGAAAAGCTATAAACAATGAGTTTTTATTGAAAATGTTGGATCATGCTAATGAGATAGGGGGCTTAAAAAAAAATCACAAATATGAAAGATCATATAGAGTTAGCCTTCAGCCTTTATATTTTTATTTATTTAAAGTTATCTTGTGGGCCAAACAGACACATTTTGAGTTCAGTATTTTAGTAAAATAATTTAATTCATTTAAGGGTTATAATAAAAGTCCAAATATTACGTAAAAAATAAATAAATAAAGGCACTTTTTTGTAAAACCTAAATAGCAATTTCTGCTTTCATTTGAAATATCAATACAGTTTTGTATAAACAGAGTTCTGATAGACTCTAAGGTTGAATATGTTTTTGTTTTTCAGTGTCTAAGACAGAAATATGGGAATAAAACCATTTCCACAGAGTGAAAGTCTCTTGGAGATGAAATTTAAAAGCATTAAGAAGCAGAAAACGTCTGGTTTATTACCAAATAAGTCATAAATGTGTCCATCTGAAGTGCACTGGATGAAAAATAAATCACAGCTTTGTCTAAGAACTAAAATGACCCCCAAACAAAGCAGCCTGAGCAGAGAAACGCAGACGTACTGTCACAAATGAGGAGATATAAACCAGCTGAAACCCTGTTATCAGTCAAGAGGACGATCAAAGGACCTGCTGGGATCCCTGAATGCCGACAATTTCATCTCTTTCCTTTTTTTGGAAAGATCAAATCTGAAAGAAATGACCTGAAAGTATCTGAGATGATGCTTCTTACATCACAGTGAGAGAAACTATTCAGATGACACTTTATACATCAGCAACCCTTAGATACAGTTTAGAGCTCTGTTCTTAGAAACACTTTTTGTCCAACGTGTGAGATGTTTCCACAGATTTTCTACAACAAAATGATGGATGAGGAATGTGACTCTTCACCTCTCATTTTACAGTTTTACTGACAAACGGATGACCTTTAACAGAACATCTTAGCCATTACAGATCGTCTCTTTATCGTCTATCAACACGCTGTAATGTTAAATGTGGGAAAACGGAGGATATTTATGAACAGAATCTAGAGAACAATCATGTGACGGTTCATAAATATTGAAGAGTTCATGTATACATAAACTAGTCAAATTAATTGATAAAAGGCAAATATATAGTTTTAAATTAGTACATTTTCTTCTGACCTTTAAACATTTTCCATATATGAAATATATTATGAAAGTAATCAATCTCATTAAAATCTGTCTCTGTATAGTTATTGCATCTTAATTATGTTTAATTTGTTAGATTAACTAGAGATTAAGAGATTCGTTTGTTAAGTTTTGTCACTTCTGTTTAGATTTTTAAAATGTCAAACAACTAAGCAAAAAAAGTTTAATTTGCCGTCAAAAATTCAATGTTCTTTACATTTGTGGTTTTAATTTATAGTTAGTCGAATAAAAGTGTTTTTTATTTAGGTAAATTACACTAAAGTGGTTGTAATTCAACTAAAGCTGCTGCAACAGGAGACAGAAGGAGTTTTATTTTGAAAGGAACTAGAGTGTGATGCTGTCAAAAGTAAAAGAAGTTACAATATAAATCTATAGACACTGTTTTAATGTAATTATTGAAATATTTAAATGTTTATATGACAAAAAAACATAACTATTGTGCATTTTTTAACGATAAAGTGAGACTTTGTGGCTCTCAAAGGTTCTGGTCTGTAAGAAAATAAACCAAATAGCTATTTTACCGTTAAAGGTTGCAGACCCAGATGTAGAATATGCAGGAAACAGAAACTAAAAATTTATTAATTTAACCAAAAACCAACAGAGAAACACAAAGAAGAACCAGTCACTTAAATAGTTTAGGGGCGATTAACAGAAATGAAGACAGCTGGGGATCATGACCCTGAAAGTACTGTGACTGAGGGACAATTCAAACAGAAGATGACCAAAAATCCACGAGTAAAACCCAAAAAGTAAGAGCAGCATGTGGGTGGTGCTGTCTCTTCTTATAATCTAGCTTCCACTTTGGATCATCAGAGAGAACAACCAGAATGAATCTATATATAAGGTGCTCCAGACTATAAAGCACATATTTTAAAAACAATTAAGGCTTTTAAGTGAGCCTTAAAATGCAGAAATTACAGTAAATAGCACATTACCATAAATAACTTCTTTCAATAAAAACAGTCCAGGAGGCCGCGCCCGTTTTCTTTACCCGGACATTATCGAGACAGATGTGTCCGTGAGAGTTTGACCCTCACTGAGATTTACAGTCAGAACCTTCAGGACTCAGGAGTGATTCTATGAACCCACAGAGGAGGCAGATTCCTCCGTACCGTCCATCAATCTGCACGCTGCTCATAAATGTCAGCCTTAGGGAAATTGAACGGCCCCATTTGTCTATGTTTATGAGGGTGGGCTCGGTCCTGACGACCTTTGAGGCGTCGAGCACAGATCGTTGAGAATACGTTCGTGCTTCCAGCCCATGAGAAGGAATTCCTGCAGACCTCCATAGAAGAGGAGAAGAAAGATTCTTTTCACAGCAGACAGAGTCCAGTCAGTCTGTCATGCTGGAAAGCTCAGACCTAAATGTCAAATCATTTCTGTTCAACCAGTTATGGCTGAGTTGTGGTGAAATGTCCTCATCACTCAGGACAAGTTTGACCTGAAGAGTTCTGTGGATTTCTAATAACAGCAATACATCTTTGTGTTCTGTCTGATATTGTTTGAAATGTCAACGTTTTGGTTCCTGTCCTGAAACTCTGGGTCTGAATCTGCCTCATCGCCTGCAGATCTGATGTGGGATCTGACGTCACAAGTCGTTCTTGCATGAACAGAAATCGTATTTCCCTGCCGGTGTTGTTGCTTCATCTTTGAATGGACTGAAGACACAGCAGAATACATGCAGGAGTGCTGCTCCCAACGACCGAAAAACAAGACGACGGAGTCTGCGGTCACATGACCTGACGGTTTGATTTGGCCCCATTTGAAGCTCCGCCAGATTTGACTGTATGTGAGAACTGGACCGAGTGAGAGTGACGTCACCAACAGAAAATAACTTACTACCTGTTCCAACCATATATTTACAGCCAGGTTTGGAACATTCCATGACTCCATTAAAGTTGTATTTCCAACAGATTTTCAGTCCCAACACATCACATCTTATCACATCTTGACGTTTGGTTAAGAACACTACACTGACGTTTTGGGAGTCTCCAACTCCTTGTTTTTTGACGTGCTGGCTGTTCTAATTAAATCATGGGTCCCTACCTCTGGGGTGTGAACTAGAACCGCTCCAATTCAGTTTTATCTATGTATCCCAATATCACTAAACAATTGTCTTGTTGGGCTTCATACCAGTAATTGTACAAAAGCAGAAAGTCAGTCATAAAATATAAACAATACCTGTGTCATGGTTCAACCTGCTGCGTCTCCCTTCAACCACCAGGGGGAGCACTCGCCTGAGTTCTGAACTCTTCACCTGCCCTCACCTGGAGTAATTTTCATCAGCTGTTTCCCATCACCTCACCACTGCCTTAGTATTTAGTCTGGCTTCTCTCCACAGCTCACTGCGAAGTCTTGTTTGCCCTGCATTCAGTCCAAGCGTTTTCTCCTATGCCTGTCTCCTTGTGTTTTGACTCCTGCCTGAATCCTCGACTCTCCGCCTGGCCCCTGTGTTTTGACCTCAGCCTGTTTTCTGACCACGCCTTGCTTTGTCCTGTGTCTTC
Source organism: Oryzias melastigma (assembly GCF_002922805.2). Taxonomy (NCBI): domain Eukaryota; kingdom Metazoa; phylum Chordata; class Actinopteri; order Beloniformes; family Adrianichthyidae; genus Oryzias; species Oryzias melastigma. The sequence continues at coordinate 21,351,410 of NC_050529.1, forward strand.
ATTAAAACTTCTCGTTTGCACATGGATCCACACATCTCTGCCTCTTCGTCACAACCTGATTGCTAAACAGACTAAACTGGTTATCCCTGGAAAAAAAACTCCCAGACAAGAAGTATCCCGGAAAAGAAAGAGGAATTCTCTCTTAGGACAGACAAGCGAAAACCAGGACTGTTAAAGAAGAATTAGCTTTTCTAACTCTACAACTACATGTCTGAATAGTGTTCATTCAGATAGAACTGGGGCAAGGGTGAGGGCGTGGCCAGGTCCACGGCCAAGACGAGCCAGAGGCCAGGTCCACGGCCAAGACAAGCCAGAGGCCAAGTCCACGGCCAAGACAAGTCATAGGCGTGGTCCATGGTACACTAACTATGTTACACTAACCCAGTACCGGTACCCTAACCCGGGCCCGGTACTGCGTCTGGTACCAGTTCGGGTCCAGTATTGCGTCTAGTACTGGATCTGGTACCGTGTCCAGTGCCAGGTTAGTGTACCAGTACCTTGTTTGGATACTGGTACTGGATGTGTCCCGAGGACCAGTCTGTGTCCGGGACTGCATCCGATGCCCCAAGGGTTGCGGACCTTCGTTTTTCCAAACAGCCAGCACGTCAAAAATCAACAAGTTGGGGACTCCTAAAACGTCAGAAAGTGAGACGGCAGATCCTTAACCAAACCTCAATATGTGACGAGTTGGGGATGAGAATGTTCTGGTATTGAAACTGGGGTCAACCGGACCTACTAAAGTTTTTTCAATTCTCTCATATGTTTACTGATTATTTTCATTTAAGTTTCCTTTTCATTGTATTTTCTTCCCATCCTCATCGTTCTCATACGTTAGATGATCAGAACAAGTACCTTATGAGTTTAGAGATGTCAAACTATTATGAGGAGTCAAAGAAGCTGTCGGCTGAATTCCGACTCAGACAAAAACAAAAGGCTGAGCAGGAAAAACCTGAAAGTAGAAGTTCTATCAGAGCACAGGCTTCATCTCTGAGAACATTTAGCTCTTTATGAAGCTCCTGAACAAATGCACATTCACAACCAGACCACAAGATCAAAACCGGCCACACTTTCAAGCAGCAGGCCTGCTGGAGCAGTCATGTAAGCCGAGTTTGACCACTGAGTGAGCTCAGCGCCAACTGGAGCACACAGACGTGACAGCTGCAGGACTCTGGAGGCCGCGCCGGCGGCGGCGCCCTCCGAGTGAAGGGATTTCCTTGTGACGAAATTAGCGCTTGAAGAATGTGGAAATCATAATCCTGCAGCGAGTATCTCACAAGTCTTCTGATCACATTCCTGAGAGAAATGTTCCCTGACTTCAAAAGGCTGGATGGTAATTTCCAGTCGGCAGCGTGGCAGCAGGCAGCAAGAGCGGGGCGTTCAGGGGAGAATTCAAACCGCCGTAAGAAGTCGTCTGTCAAAAGCAACCGCGGAAATTTCTAGAGAGGGCAGCTTCCGCGGAAATCTCCCATGATGCACCTGATTGTGCACCAGTCAAATCTTTGCAAACCAGCAGAGTTTTTGAGTTGAAAGCTCACTTCAAACCCCAACTTGTATTTATTTTTTTTGTTTGTGTCTTAATGCACGATATGCAAACAAGTAGTAATGTCAGACACCCTCTGAACTCTAAATACACATCACTTTATGACTTCTCTGCAGCATTTTTGTTTTTTGAGCCAATCAAATCAAATAAATCAGACTTTGTATAGCAAAGGGGTCACGTGAGGCTCTTTTAACCCTCCATTGTGGCTCTTTGGTTTAAAAAAATGCACAACAGTTTGAGTTAATTTTTATTTTTTTTTAGTTTAGTCATTTTTGTTAGATTTAGATGAGAGAAAAATGATGGTAACAGATTTAAATCAGTGTTTTATTGTTGTTTCTTCATGGTAAACTTGTTTTATGTTCAGATTTTTTTTTACTAAGAAAAAAAATAAAAGAAAACAAATAATAATAAAAAAAAATAATAAAAATAAATGCAAATTGAAAAAAAATTAAAATAAAATAAATAAAATTAAATAAAAAAAATGAATTAAATTTATAAAATGAAACTAAATGAAAAAATAAAAAAAACATAAAATTAAGAAAATAATATTAAATTAAAAAGAAAGATTTTTTTTAATTTAGATTCTAGTCCATATTAGCAAAAATCCAAATTAAAAAAGGAGGAAAGCTCAACGAAAAAATACAGAAAATGCCATGTCTGACTTGACTTTCTTACGTAATTCGACACAGGGTGTATTTTATTTTGAAAGGACCTTACATGTTTCAAAAGTTAAAATGATTAATTAAAGAAGCATAGAAAACTTATAATTCAATGAATGCGATGTTTAAAAGTTGAATTTAGTACATAAATGGCCTAATGGGCCAAAAAACATAAATAAAGTGTATTTTTCTAAGGCTTTGTGGCTCTCGTGTGCTTTTGGTCACTAAGAAAATGTCTCTTTTAGCGCTGATATAGCAGTCTTCTAAAATAATTTAACTCAAAGTTCTTTACATAGAAACACAATCAAATTTGTAAAAACTACCAATACATCAATACAATACCAATTTGAATCAGAAATGTAAAAAAAATGTCCCAGGTCAATGTCCTGCTCCCAATAGCCAATACCCTACCGTGATTGGTTGGTTTGTCACCTTCACACAAAACATTGTAAAACTAAAACCCTGAACTTTGCCTGCTAAAAAAGGTTGATTCACAAAGAGTGATTTCTCTTCAAGGTCTCTGAGGTTTTGTTTCTCTCAGTCACATTTAATCTGACAATTTGACTAAAACAGCTCAGAATCATCAATAAAATGACCTCCAACTCCTCTAATCTTCAGAATTACTCTTGTGTTTTCTGTCAGGGAAGCAGCTGTGCTAATTGTTGCTCAAAGACTGGGAGTGATGTCCCCACCAAACACCAAGCATCACAAAGCCTCCTCTTTCCAGGAGCCTGATGTGACGATTCAGGAGGGAATGTGGCTGAAACAGCATCCGAGGATGTGGCTGAAACAGCATCCGGATGCTGTTTCAGTCACATTCCCTCCTGAATCGTCACCTCAGGGAAGCAGCATCCTTAGAAGGATGCATCCTTTCTTCTTGCAACTTCCACAAGGAAGTCCATGCTGCATCAGAGCACAGATTCACTGCAGAATGCATGAACAAAAACGCGCAACAGAATGCATCTCCATCCACAAACAATGACTTTTGCTGCATTGGAAGCCACGGTGACCCCGTGACCCCTCGGGCCACCCCTGGATGCGTAAAACCAACTTCCATGCGCAGCAGCACTCTCGGCGGAACAATGGTGCCGTGCGCGCAGGCTGACAAAGAGGAGGATGGTGGGGATGGCGCAGCAGCCGGCGGGTCGTGGCGGGACGGGGAGGGGTCAGGGTACTTACGCTGCTGTTCTCTCCTGTCCAGTGGACCATCGCCTGGTTGTGGGTCGCGTCCCCCTTGAGCACGAACGAGCTGCTCAGCAGGGAGAGCTGTTTATCCCGGGACAGCGCTCTCCGGAGGCGGGCTGAGGTCCCGCGCGCGTCCGAGCCCAGCGGGGAGCCTCCTCCTCCACCTCCCAAATCCTGCCGGTTTAAAGCCACGCCGTGGGAGCGCGCGGGTGACATCCAGGCCGAGGCGGCCAGCGTGAAGAAGAAGAGGAGCCGCGCGGCGGCGGCCGCGGCGGCGGACGGCTTGCCAGCGCGCAGAGGTGCCATGCTGTACTCCGTAGTAGCGCGGAGACTGATGGAGATGCTGCTGATGCTGTGGGAGATAGAGAGGTGTGTGGTGAAGGAGAGAGAGTGATAGAGAGGGGGAAGGAGTGTGGACAACGTGGACGCGTGTCCGTGCCAAGCGCCATCCACAGCACGGCGCAGCGGTGCCATCTGCTGTCCTGCAGCTGCAGCAGGAGCTGCAGACGGATGCGCGCGTTCATTCGTCCTTCAGGTGCAGAGCGCGCACGCAGATGGAACAATACATCAGCACTTCAGGGAGAAATGATTTATGTTGAAACTCAAAGACATAAAGTGGATCTTAACATAAATGTAAGCCTTTATTTAGATAAAACATTGAAATCTGACATTTTTATAACTCATTAAATTAAGAGTTCTTTCAAGTTTTTCTTTCTTTAAAGATCCACTCCAATGAAAATTGTGTTTTTATCATGTTCTTGTAGCAATTTTCTCATAATGGACGACATTTGTAAAGAAAATTAATGCTAAAATTGCATTTCTGAGTATTTTTTACACATTGTTAAATTAGGAGCCGATGAAAGAAATATTTTACCTTCAGATTAGAACCTTCAGCTATCAAGCTCCTGTTCTATGGAATAAGCTCCCAGCTCATGTCAGAGAGGCAGGTACAGTTTCTACCTTCAAAACTAGCCTTAAAACATTCCTATTTGGACAGGCGTTCTGCCAGACTAGCCAGTAATCATAGAATAATTAACATAATGCTCCCATACTGTTCTGAAGTTTGGGGAAATAATTATTATAATCACATACTTCTCCAATATATGCTTGCAATATAAATTATGAAATATGTATATTCTCTACATAATAACATAGAAGGCTGCTAGAAGTTAGAAGCTGGGGAAAGTATGGTGCACTGGGGCTCTGTCCTCTTTTCCATCTACTTCTCCTCTCCTCTACTTTTTTATTTACTTCTAATTGTATGCCTTTGTTGGTGGTGCAGTATAATTCACATGTTTTTCCTTCTCTCCGACTCCCCTGTGGGAGACCGGGAGAGATTGCAGTTTCCGGGAGACTTGTTGGTGATCCTGACGAAGCCCCGCCCATCTGGATGAAGCCCCGACACCATCCTGCATCTCTGAGTGGGAGTGATTCCTGGTGGGTCGTCTGTCCTCCTGCTCCTGGTCGTGGACTGCAGTTCTGCTTCATCTGGACTATGGACTTAATCATCACTCGTCCCTCAGCTCTATATGAATGAACTCTACTCATATATGCAGTTTTAGCAGCTAACTTTTCTTTAACCGTTCTGGTATCGCCTGTCCGTCCTGGGATGGGATCTCTCCCTCATGTGGGAATCCCTAAGGTTTCTTCTTTTTTTCCTGACTCAGGTTTTTTTAGGAGTTTTTCCTTACCGCGAGGGAGGGTCTAAGGACAGGGATGACCGTTCTTTATAGTCTGTTTAGTTTTTACCTATTGTGCATATTTTATGACTCCATCTGTGCATCTGTAAAAACTACAGGCATGAAGCCCAATGAGGCAAATTGAATTTGTGATATTGGGCTATATAAATAAAATTGAATTGAATTGAATTGAATTGAATAAGTAAGACTGCTTGTTTACTTCCAGTTATTTCTAACTGTATGCGTCGACTTATCAAATCTCTGTGTACTTCACCTGGTATTGTCCAATTTTCATTATTTTTTGCATTTTATGTTAGTTTTATCATTATGTGTATACACAGTGACATCCAAAAAGGTAAAGTTTGCCTTCCTGAAACACAAGTGCTCACAAAACGCTACCATGTACTGCATGATCACATGACTTCTTCAGATGAAACGTCAATCTATTAGAACATTTAACACCATTTAGCCTTGGATGTACATAAAATACGTAACACAATGCAGAAATCTGCATCTTGCCTGCATTTATTACATGTCACCAACATGAATTTCCATCTGTTTTTTGCACGTAAAATACGTACGAATAACGTCACCCTCAGTAAGTTACCATCGAAGTTAGGACGACAAATACAATTTAAATCCTTTTTCCATTTTATTTTGGAGAATATTGCAAGAAAGACAATCACCAGATCAGCAGAATGAAACTGGACACAAGCAGCAGGTGTGACGGGAAACATGATATATATGTCTGACGGTGATCTCTTCTGAGGCCGAGAAGGATTTTAGCACAAGATTTTTTACCTCAAAATCAAAGGTTTCAAGTCAACTCAAAGCATTAATGTCACTCATCTGTGAACTTTCTGCATGAGATCACTAAAATTCATTTTTTTTACTCAGAGGGAGATACATTTGCTGTTCTCTGACCTTAAAAAAACATCTACAATGAGGAGGAATGCTATTTCCAGGCTCCCGGTTAGCTATGGGGTGAATGTGGAAGGGTGAGGTTAGGGTCGCGGTCAGGCTGCGATCAATAATCAATGTGATGCCGTAAAGCTGGAGCTGCTCGGCGTGGGCGTGCGTCTGTGGGTGTTGGTGGTCAAAGTTCACACGTGACCCTAGAGGGTATGTTCCTTCACTGCATCCGTCTGCTGCTGTTTATCAGTCAAACTGCTACAAACCTTCATCCTTCTTTGATTCTGCTGCAGCTTTTGTCATTCATGTTGACTCTTCAGCATAACGGCATTCCGTGGATTTCATTCAGAATTAAATCACATCAGAAAAGTGATGAAAGCCCCATAAATTATTCCTGACCTTACATTATTTCCTGCTCGCAGCATTTTTGACGTAGAGTGAGCTTTTTCTGCAGGGCCCTCGGGGGCCGCAGAAGTCCCCGGTTAGCCATACGTAGCTCTTTCATTAAAGTGAAATGATTAATTGCTGAGATTTGAATAAAACAGGAATACATTAGTGGTTGATCCAAGGTTTCTTTGAGGTGTTACTGAGGTGTCAGGGGATGTCCTCCCTCTTCGGTTAGCTCACGTCTGGGGTTTAGCTCTGAAAGCTGACACTAGCTGGCTTTAGGGGGTTCAAGTACTTTCATTCTGATTTAGCAATCTCTCAGACTCCAAACATAATCTGAGACCTGAGATCACCAACCTCATTGTTGCATGATTTCAGTCAAGAATCAAAGGTTTGAGTGTTTGAGAAAAACCTCTGTAAAGTTGAAAAAGGTCTTTTTTTAGAATGAGTGACGTTAAAGCTCCTCTGCTGTTTAGAAAGTGCTGCTCTGAACAGTCAATAGATACATATATTATCACTGGACAAAGCGCCTTACCTCCAGTTCTTGTGAAATCAGGCTAAATCCGTCCCTACTGCTTCCTGATACGGCCGCCGCCATCTTGAAACCAGACAACAGTAATTGGTCCGAGTCTCGATTTCAGATCAGCTACTGTTACCAATCATGAGTGAGCTTGTTCCGGTTTGTTAAAAGTCCACACCCCTCCCACTGAAAGCGGCTCGATCGAACATTCAACACCACATGCTTTTACTGAGGCATCTGATTGGTCAGTTTATAACTTGAATATCTTGGGATAGAGAGAAAATATCTTAAAAAAAAATAGGATTAGAAAGACGATGTTAAGAAGAATCGTTATTCTGACAAATAATATTAGAAACAAGTGTCTATTTCTCAATGGAAGTCTATGGGATTTTGACCCTTTTGGAACCAGTGGCTACTTCCTGTTGGGAACATGAGAGGGGAGGAGTTGAGCTGTCCATTTTTCTACAGTCTAGGGAACAGATTTAATTGATAAGATCCAAAAACACTGATTTATTTGACAGAAATCTAAGCCTTACTCCAGATTTACTCTGATCCGTCTACAACTGTGGAGACTCCGTCTCATGACCATCAGTTAATTAGTTTTGTCCCCGTTGCATCTCTGGGCCGTCCCTCCACCTCCTGGAGGAGTGGCTTATGCTGCCACTCCCGTGTTAAGTAGTTTATCCAAAACTTTATTGATCAGGCCCCATGACCTCATTGAGTCCAGGTAAAATGTATGTTTTGTGTCATAGAGCTTCAGGAAATGATGTCATCCAGGGTCGTCCCCCTCAATTCATCCGCCATTTTGGCAGGTTGATGAATTGAATCGGCTGTGAAGGAGGCAAACCATGGTTGATAACTGTTGCGCCCCAGATCCATAAGAAGGAAAGGTACAATATTCCCCCCTATTTGCAGGCATTAGCGACCAGAGGAATCCACGAATATGCCAAATATGAAAGCGGTCGGATTCCATTTGTGCAGTGATCACGTCATATCACGTATGTTACCATATTCAAAGCTTACTTACTTTCATTATATCCTATAATTGTGGTTTCTGGTCGATGCTACTGTAAAACCACGGTTAAATAAGTGCAATTTGTGAGGATAACAGTGTCATCTTTACGTTAGCAAGCGCAATCAAATATGGATCCTGAAATGTGTATTTATTTTGTAGGAACAGAGAGTGATAATCCATAGAGTCTGGACTTTATTCCCTCTATTTTAACTCTCCAGAGAAGAGAAAAATAAAAATGACAACTAGATGTGTTAGCCGAGCTAATGTCAACAAACACTCAGACCCTAGCTGCTAGCCATGCTAATGTTAGCTACCTAAAAAATGGATTTAGGGTTTGGTTACCCTTTTAGATGTGCCTGCTCCTCTCTACGATCCTCTACAAGTCCGGTCAACCCAAGATCCACGCGTGCATGAGACTAAGGCTTTGAATAGAATTAGTTTTAATTGAACTCTCATGGACACCATCTTCACCAAAACTTTGGACTCCATGTTCATCTCTGAAGAACCACGGCTGATTAATATTGCAGAGCAGAGGCAGAGGATCAGAGGGATAAAACGTTCACACTGTAGGGATTAAACGTCTGATTGATGATGATGATGTTCTGGAACGTGTCTAGTTATTTCAGCAATAATTATTAAGTAGAAAAACTGATTATTTCACACAGTTTTTTTCATGAAGTTGATAAAAAGAAAGATTTCCTGGTGATGAAGACATCTGCCTCATCCTGCAGCTCACATTCACCAATGAAGAAGAGTACGAACCCGCCTTGACCTCCATTATCAGCATCTTATCTGTAATTTACAGCGCTTAACTGAAGCTTAGCGTCAAACATTCCTTGAGTGTGAGAATTTGTTTGTGTGAGCGTGAATAGCAGAGGGGATGCAAATGAGACCCATCTGAAAATGTGCAGCTAATCTGTTATAATCCCAAACGCAGACCACCAAAGACCAAAACTAAAAAAAAAAATGAGCATCACTTAACTACAGACTCTTCTGGAGGGGGAAAGACTGAGGCCTTCAAACCAAAAGGATGAACTTCATGGAAGATGCGAAAAATGCAAAACCGAGAAACCAATAATTCATTTGGGGGCGGAGCTTACACTCTTCAGTGCTGCTTTTTGGTGGATCTGATGGTTAAAGACAGACCAATAATGGTGGTGTTGTAATGAGACTATCTTCTTATTTCTGCATCTGTCTGCATTGACCCTTTTCAATGTGTAGTCAGACAAAACGGCGACAAAAGTGAAAAGTGAGTAGTTAATTCAAGTGTTTGGGTTTAGAACAGCAAAGCTGAAAGCTAAACGGTGTATGACACAATTTTAGGTAAATAATAAAAGGTAAATCTTACCAATTTCAACAGAAAAATGCACAATAATTATTTTATGAACGTCCTGATGAACTGTATTTTCATTTCCTGTCTTAGATCATTCACAAATATTAATACAAATTTGAATATTCCTTCAATATTGGATGTCTTATTGAAAATATTAACCTTTCATTTGACCAGATATTATTCTAACTGTTTTGGTTGATGTTATTCATACTTATTTTAAGTGCGATTGATCACAAAAGCTGTTAGACATTCATATTGTTCACGGATTTGAATCACTTCCCAGGATAAATGTACTTGTAGTTCTATGGGATATTTTAGGGGATAATTGTAAAAACAGGAATGATTTGGCTCAATGAAAATGTTGACAGCAACTATCGAGCCACGTAGTTTCAGCTTTCAAAATAAGAGCGGCCAGGTAAAAAAAAAAAAAATCATCTCTGGGTGAACGTATTTTGTAAAATTACTTGGAAATAGTCACTTTCATATTTTTTTTGGCGACAGTTTCAATTAATTTCATTATTTTTTACCTTTATCTTCCTGCAGATTGGACACAGTTATGCGCATCTACTGAGGTTTTTTATGCTAACATGGAGTTTAGCTAATATTTTAGCAACATGCTAACGTTCTTGGGCTAATTTGTTACTGGGGTTTTATAGGCTAATTTAGTGCTTTGCTTCTAAATTTAGCAACAGGTAAATGTTTTTGACGAATTTAGTTTACTGAGGAATTTTAGGCTATTTTGGAGTAGTTAGTATTTAAGCAACAAGCTAGCTTTATGCTAATAAGACATCTATTAAGGTTTTTGGGCTTAGCTACTATTTAAGCAACACACTAAATATTTTTGCAAAATTGGCTTGTATTAGGGATTTTTAAACAATTTTACTACAAGATTTTAAGAAATGTAGGTCAACTTCAGCGCTCTTTCATAGTTCTTTAACCAAATGTCCAGCCTTTTAGCAAATTTAACATTTTGCAAAGAGTTTTTGCATTTTCAGCAAAAAGGTTCAGCATCTTCAGCGACTACATTCAGAAAAAAGCATTCACACTAGCATTATCACAGGTAATGCAACTTTTCCTGTTGGTATTGCAGTTATTTTAGGCTCCTTGTATCTGTATATCATTTCAGGTATTTCAGACAAACTCATACTAACATAATATTTTAAGCAATTTTTATTTTAACTTTAAAATATATTTGAATAAGAAGGAAAAAAATGTGATGTGAGGACAAAACTGTTTTTGAAAGCACTCAAATATATTTTTATATATCTGTCATTCATGTGACATATCCACACATGTTATCAGAGCCAAAAATGTTTAAATAAGAACAGTTTTGTGAAAGTGACAGTAAAGAGAGTTCATTTTGCTTTCATATATCATTTGGATTAAGTCTTGTTAAAGTTCTGATCCAGATGAGGAGAACAGAACCGGTTTTCTGTTGATCCAGAGATGGCTCTTACACAGGGATCAAGCTGAGCTTCAAAGAAGAGCAGCTCAGAGAGCCTGTATTTGCTGGTGTCTGTCATTCTGACTGTGACTCAGTGAAACTAATGCACATTAATCTTCCTAACATCCAATTATCCATGAAAATTTCATGACGTGCGAATCTGCCGCCTGATAACAGGGTGGACCCCCGCTGCCTGCTGTCTCCTCCGCATGCATCCTCTCAGGATCAGGAGATGAAAGAGTGAAGCAGCAGCTCCCTTTCTGTTCAGTCACACGGCAACATCCGGGTGAAGTTTTCACTCAACCAGCCTTTCTTGTTTTGTCAGTTAGGGATAATTGGGTCGGAGGTTCTCCGCTGGCTTGTCTTCACCCTCTGGTTTCTGTCAGGTATTTGTTTTGTCACATTTAGTTTAGATGCTGGTTTGGTTCATTGGAGTTTTTTTTCTCCTGGATTTGGGTCTGTGAAGACTCTGTCTTTAGACCTTTGCTATTAAAAAGTATATAGTATAATGCACTTGGCTAACATGATAAGACACGATTCTTCTCTTTTATATTTGCTGGCGTCAACAGCTGAAACAGATACTAGCTGAGAGCTTCTTGTGTTGGACAGATTTTACTGTCATATCGGGGGTTTATTGAGCATAAACCCTTTTGTGTTTTATGCTAAACTTTATATTGATTATGTTTGCAAGGAGAGCGACACCCAAGAGAAGCGGGGCCCATAAGGAGTGTTGTAAACAAGGCCCGACCAGGCTCTACCACTGATGGAATTTTTGGAGAGGTCCAGTTCTAGAGAACAAGGATCAGAACCCGCACCACCGAGACATTTGATCCCCTGCTCTAGGTCTTAAATCTCAGGGATACCGGCGCTCAAGAGATAAGACCACCAGGCCGAGGGTCCCCCCCCCCCCGCCAGGGTAGGGGACAGAAAGTCAAAAATGAGGCCCCGCCACATCGTGAGCCAACCCCACAGGCCCCACACAGGGAGAGAGGAGCCAAGAAGGAGCCAGTCCCAGGGCCAAATCCCGCCCCCCGCCCCATGCACCGCCTCTGTGGGAGCACTGGTCAGGCACCAGCGGGGCCGAGGCAGCCCGACCAGCTGCGGCCCCCATATAGTTGCTCATTTCTATGGAGCCCTTCACGACATTCAGAGAAAAGTCATAAATTATTGCATCAGGATAATAAAAATTTGAATCGACAAATTATTATTTTGTGGCCACAATTCAGTAATTTGTATGAACAAAAAGGTATGGAAACATTAGAATTTTGTGAACACAAATGAGTATTTTAGTATATTAAATTTGTAATACTTTTTGACCTCAAAATGCTAATTTAAGAACAGAAAGTGATGATCTGTGTCAACAGAATGCTAATAGAATGCAGGCTTATTTGTGGTGACAAAGCAGTAAAATGTGCGAACCAAATGCTAAATTGTACACACAAAAGGCAAAATGCTAATTTAAACCCACAAAGTGCTAACTTGTACCCACAAAAAAACTAATTGCACCCAAAAAATGCCGATTTGAGTTCACAAAATGCTAATTTGTGCACACAAATTACTTATTTGTGTGAACAAAATGCTAACTTGTAAACAAAAGGCTAGTTTTTGCCAACAAAATAACAATTCGTGCCAGCAAAATGCTGATTTGTGCACACAAAATATCAATTTGAACCCAAAAAAATGCCAATTTGAGGTCAGAAAATGCTGATTTGTTCACACAAAATATAAATTTGAACCCAAAAAATGCTGATTTGAGGTCACAAAATGCTAATTTATTCACACAAAAGGCTGATTTGTGCAAAAAAGATTTATTTGTCCAACCAAAATACCAATTTGTGCACACAAAAGGCAAATTTTTGAAAAACAAAATAGTAGTATGTTGCAACAAAATGCTAACTTGTATCCAAAAAATACTCATTTATACCCACAAAATGCTGATTTGTGCAAAAAAGATTTATTTGTCCAACCAAAATACCAATTTGTGCACACAAAAGGCTAATTTGTACAAACAAAACACTAATTTGTGCCAACAAATGCTCATTTGTATAAACAAAAGGCGCATTTTAACCAACAAAATACAGATTAATGCCAGAAAAATGCTGATTTGTGCACAAAAAATATTAGTTTGAACCCAAAAAATGCTTATTTGAAGTCACAAAATACTGATTTGTTCACACAAAAGGCTAATTTGTGCAACCAAAATGCAAAATAGTAATATGTGTCAGCAAAATACTAACTTGTATCCACAAAAAACTAATCTGTGCAAACAAAATGCTATTTTTTTAGCCAAATAATGCTAATGAAATGTGAAATTGTGGCAACAAAACTCTAAATTTTGACCACAATATGCAAATTTGTTTGTGTAAAATACTAATCCTTCAGCACAGATGAATAGTTTTTAGAGAACAATTTGTTTTTGTCATGTTTTAGTGTTCTGTTCTCCTCTACAGTCCTACTTTGTTGCCGACCTTTAAGCTTCTTTGCAGTAAATGTCTGTATTTCACAGAAATATCTTATTCTCTATTCTGCTTTTTTTCAGACACCAACTGCCGGTTCTCAGTTTTAGACTCTTAAGAACCAAGAAAAACACGAGCGCACACACAGTCGCCCTCACCCCCTAATTATTTCATATCTGCTTTAAAAGGTGTGACCGTCCATTAGCAGCCAGTCAGGGTCGGCCCCCCGCGCGGTCACACTCTGTCCCTTCAGATTAGAAGAAGCGAGCTTGATAACTCACCCCTGATTGTGGACTGAATGCTTCTCTGTTTCTTGTCACCACTGGTGCATGAAGAAGCACACGTGTAAAAGTTGAAGCGACATGAATGTTTTCGTGTCGGTGCACCCAAGCATAGAGGCTGCAACACGCCGGATGCCGGTTGAATGGTTTTTAGAGCCTCCATATGTCAGAGTGGTGCTGGGCCAGACTCCGGACCCCCACGCCGTCTCCAATATGCTCCTGATTCACACACAAAGTACTGAGCATATTTAACATTAAAGAGAGCTTTAATTTGCCTGCAGCGTTCTAGTTCGTGAAACGTGGAGGGCGTTTACCTTTAAATAAAAAAATGAACCATTCCTTAATTGAGGCTGTGAAATTCACAGGAAAGGTGTTAACTTTCCCCTCGAGCGCTGACCCACTTTCACAGGTTAGTGTTGTTTAACCACGCTCGCCTCTGCTGATCAATGAGCAGAACTGAATCATATGCATGTTTAATTCACCAGGCAATCACGCCGACCTCCAATGAACCTTCAAGGTTAATCAGAGACGGCGCCAGAGCCGGTCTGCGTTCTGTGACTAACAGGATCGGCCGAGGACTCTTATTGTGAAATCCGGGGACTGTATCGATCGGTTTGGGCTTCGGCTCATTTTGACCATGAAATCACACAGTCTGGGGGAAATTCTGGTTTCTCTACAAAGTTCTTCAGATTAGGCGTCACCGGTGACACTTAAACACGACATTTTTAAAATACTGTCACTAAATCAAAAGAACATAAACACTGGAGCTCCCGTGTTGAAGGGTTAACTAATAAAGTTTAAATGACTGAGGTGGATTAGCTTTTATTAAAATTGAAAATCTACACTGAATCATGGAGAAAGTGCCTAGCTTCTGCATACCAGTATGTTTAAGTTGAAAGTACCAAATGTGTATAAAGCACATGTGTCAAAGTCAAGGCCCGGGGGCCGGATCAGGCCCCCCAGGTAATTCTATCCGGCCCTCCAGATCATTTTATTTTATTTTTATTAATGGCCTGATGTTATTTTGCGCTTATTTTGAATTTTGATAAAATATATTTTTATGGAGAGTAAAATTTTGAAGTTATTTAAGGTTTAAGTTGATTTATTCTGTACGACGGAGTATTAGAGCCACCAAAAAATAATAATAATAATAATAATATCACAAGTTTTTTCTCGTGAAATTACGACTTAAAATCTCGTAAATTTACACTTTTTTTCTAGCAAATTTACGAGAGTCAAAATCATAAATTTAGCCTATGACTTTTATAGTCATAAATATACGACTTTATTCTCATAATTTAGCAGCTACGACTTTTTTTTCGTAAATTTACTAGATTTAAAGTCGAAAATAAAATTTTCTTTATAGAGTGGGCCTAATACTGTCGTAATTCCAGAATAATATTCCTGCATTGTTATTATTCATGATTAAGTTAAGTTAAGTTAAGTTAAGTTAAGTTAAGTTAGGTTACGCTTTTAAAGTTTTAAAAATTGGCATTCTGCTAGCTTTTTGGAATATTTTGGTATTTACTAAGATTTTTTAGACTTTTTGGAGCTTATCTAATATTTCAGCTACATGCTAGCTGTTTTAGCTAATTTAGGCTTTTCTTTTATTTTTAAGCTATTTTGGAGTTTAGCTAATGTTTCAGCTACATGGTAACTGTTTTGGCTAATTTAGTTGTTTTTTAAAGTTTTTTAGGCTGTTTTGGAGTTAGGCTAATATTTACATGCTTGCTTTTTTGGCTAATTTAACCTTTTTTTCTGTTTTTCAGGATATTTTAAAGTTTAGCTCTTTTTTAGCTGTTTGCTTGCTGTTTTAGCTAACCTAAGTTTTTTATTATTTGAGTTTTTTTAGTTTTAGTTTTTAGGCTAATTTGGCATTTAGCAATAATTTCAGCTGGCTATCAGCTTCAGCATTTTCAGCTATCAGCACTAGCATATTCAGTGGCCAAATTCAGCTTACAGCATTCACACTAGGATTATTGCAGATAATGATATATATCTAGTTCATAATTATGTTAAAAAGTTACAGTTTTAAAGTTCTAAAAATGTAGTTTTATTGTGTTCAATAAATGTTTATCCTGTTCGGCCCACGACCTAAGGTGTGTTTTGGATTTTGGCCCCTTGTGTGATTGAGTTTGTCATCCCTTCATCTTTACTTGATAATTAACACATTAAAATAGGGATTCTTATCATTTTTTTTCTTTTTTTCTTTTTGTTTTGTAATACATAAATCATATATTGAACCAAAACAAAACCCAGAAATCAAGGTTTCATCTCAATTGTGGAGAAAGAGAATTATTGCATCTCTAACTATTATAGAAAGTGAAAGAAAAATAATAAATCACGAATGACTACAGTAAAGGAATAATATGATTTTGTTAATCTCTCTGCTCCAACTTGATGACAACTGAGGTCTCTTGGTTTTTGGTTCCTAACTTTAATTAGTCCCCCTGATGACAATTGTTTTATTAAAAAAAAACGTTCCCAGTAGAGTTTTAATTATCATTGTGAAGTTTTTGACCAAAATCCCACAACTTAAATGTCTTTAAAAGCCATTTTTCATGTTGATCTGAAGCCTCTATTTCCAAAATCTCCTCTGAGGGGGCGTGGCTTTTGGAGCTGAGCTGAGCTGCCCCTTTATTTTGTATCATTAACGATAAACATTAGTAAAATAAAAAATCCAAACTGGTTTTAGGCACAGAAAAAATGTCCAATATTCATAATGTTAATGTATTTGATTTTATTTAGTAGTGCAGTTGTAAATACACCAAAACCAAATGTTTTTAATACTCTAATAGCTCTGCTTTGAAGTTGAACTGGAAGTACGTTAGATTTAATGTTAAATATAGAAAATGTAACAGCGTTCTTCTACAGACAGATCATGACAGCGTTTTCCCCACAAAACCTTTTCAAAAAATGCTCTCTACAGCTATTAAGTCTAAAGGAAACATTTGTTTTTGAGTTCCCGAATCCGTTAGCATGTCTCCTCTGAAGAAAGCTGGAGAAAGCTGCAGGAGCTGCACCTCCTCTGCTCCCGGTCCCCTCGGACACCAGCATGAGCGCTGCTGGAACAAATCTAATTGTGACAAATTTGTTTACAGTGCAAAGCGAATGTCTTCACTGGTTTCAGGGGAAGGACGGGAGGAGAAAAAAAGAGTTTGGCAGGAGGTGCAGGGAGAGTGCATATGTGCTGGCAGGGCCGGTGTGAAGAGCTTGGCAGGAGCGTCTGCAGGGATTAGCAGCAATAACGCACCGTCATATCAGGGGATGGGAGCCTGGATCAGCACCTGGACGGGTTTCAGAGCGAGGGGAGCCAGGGTCCAGGTGAGGACAGGTCACACCGAACGGGTCCAATAATGTCTACAAACATTCATTAAAATCGCTCACAGTTTCTATGGCAACAGCACAACATCACCCTCTGGAAGTTTGTAAAACTGAGTTAGGATTATAACCAGAGTTATATTTTATTCAGCAAACTAGAAAAACAGCAAATGTGTTAACTTAATTAAACTAAAATGTGAATGGATTTGACATTTATTCTTGTTCACTTGTTTGTTTATACACATATTTCATTAATTATCTTGAAGAAATACAAGGAATCTGGAAAACTTCCCCTGCACTGTTCAGCAGCTATTAGTCTCACTGGTGGAAGTTTGAGATAAAGATGTTCTGGATCCATTTAGGTCAGAGAATCAGATTGTTTAAAATAAAACAATATTGACTAAG
>NC_050529.1:21368617-21375894 GCF_002922805.2 Oryzias melastigma
ATTTAATGGTGTATATATTTATTTCATTCTGGCTCTTTCGAGACTCCATACACCACTAGTTCTTAATGCAAAGTTTTAAGACATCATGTGGAAGTTATAAATAAATATAAGCTTGTTAAGAACATAGCTGAGAGGGATCATTTGAATGCAAAAAAAATTTTAAAAAAGACTTCGGGAACCCTTTTCAGCTCCAACACGGTGAAGACCGTATCGCAAAAAAATAGTGACTAAATTGATTGAATTTGGTTGGAGCTGGATGTAAGTCATTTTCTATAGGTCACGTCAACCTCACTCGGTCCAGTGCTCGTTTAATGCACGCTGCACTCACTATTTGGTGTATGATGTTGGAGTTTTGATTGGTAGGTGGGTGGATTCACAGGTGACAAACACAAACATGCGCTGTATTATAGAGTGAGTCCATGGCAATGTCCGAATTAAAAAAAAACTATATAGTGGATTTTAAAAGCAATTCAGACACCACGATCACTACTTTTCTTTAGTTTTTCTAAACGCCAGATATGATGTCACCAATTTCACAAAGTTATAAAAATCATAATTTCACGTCTATTTGTGACTCCACTGTGTTCTGATGGTGAAAATGTGGATGATTTATTAAAAAAATACATTTAAACGTGTTTTTTTTGCAAAAATTGTTCGACTGCAATGCATTGTGGTCTATATTCGCTAATGTAGTGAACATCGATGCATGCTAGTTTTTTGCAAAGACTTCTGGGAAATATGTAGTGCACTCAATTTTTGATTTGTAGATTCAGAAAGCACTAGAAAATGGCGAACGCACTTTATAGTGAGGAGTGAAGGAATTCAGACAGTCATGTCATGTGAAGTTAAGTTGTATTTTGTTTTTGGTCATTTCATAATCAAACCTCTTCAATGCTTCAGTGAAAGTCAGCTTCTTTTCTTCACAAAAGTTCACGTTTTCGTTCAAACAACCTGCTTTCCTCAACTTTGTGTTCTAACTGCGGTTCCTATCATCTCCAGGTTCCAGTTTCCTCCCCGCGGCTTCAGTTTGTGATCATCTCTGTGTTCCTCCTGAACAAAGCGCTGGCTGCAGATGTTGACAACAGCAGCAACACAACTTGTTATAAAGTTGAAACAACTGAGTCCTTGACTTAACAAGTTGTCTTACTATCTGCTTCATCTGAATTATTTAGATGACACGAATGGATCTGCTGTGAGAACTAAACCAGAACCAGCTGCTCTCAAATTGGTGGATTTGGTCATTTTTGAGGAAATGTCATGAAATAAGCACTTTTATCCTTTATTGATGAGGATTATAACATACAATGTTATTATCATTTTGGCAAAATATTTTATTCATAAGAAAAAGGGTCAGAAAAAATTCTCCTTTTAAATAATTTTAAAGAAACAGATCTTAAATTATATCTTACATCTATAGAAAAAATGAAAATGTGTAATTAACAAAAACAATGAAACTATTAAAACGTTTTAAATGTATTACTTCTGATTGAGCACTTTATTTTCTTTTTTCTTTTATTGAAAATCTCTGATTTATGTTGTTATGATTAGTTTTTCAGTTTCTGGAATGTCTCAAGTATTGTACTAAATATTGTATTGACATTGTGTTTGAATTAAAAAATGGATTACAACATACACTAGAAAAAGTAAAACTTTGGATCAAATAAAAGTACTGTAATTTGTTACATTTAAAATTATTACTTTACATTAAATTCAAATTTAAATGTAATAAGAACTGGTATTTTTTTAATTTAACGAATTACAGAACTTTGGTTAATTGATCCAATGTTTCACTTTTTAAAGCACGTGTTAAAGTCAAGGCCCGGGGGCCAGATCCGGCCCTCTGGGTATTCCATCCGGCCCTCCAGATCATTTTATTTTATTGTTATTAATGACCCGATGTTATCTTGTTTTAGAGTGTTCAATAAATGTTTGTCCTGTTCGGCCTGTGATCTAAGGTGTGTTTGGGATTTTGGCCCCTTGTGCGATTGAGTTTGACACCTTTGTTTTACAGTGTAGAGCAGAAGTACACGGGTACTAAACAATACAAACCTATTAAACATTTAATGCCTGTTGTCGCAATTATGTAACAAACCACTTCAGCTCTAAAATGACCTAAATGGAGCATCTATTTAAAACCAAAAACATGTGATTTTTTTTTAATAGATGCAAATGAATTTGGGCAGTGGTTAAAATCTAAACAAAAAACACTTGCAACATGTCTTCCAACTTAAAGAGTGTGTGGACTTCATTCTTCCTTCGGCAAATGAATTCCTCTGACTCAAAGCACAGACCTCTCAACATCCGCTGACCTCCAGCAGTCCTGCAGCCCGATTCTGTCGCTCCAAACCTGAACTGATCCCTTCAAACTCATCATTTGGCGTTTTCAAAGCAGACACTGTTCCTCGCTTCCACCGCGGAAGGCAACAGCATGGAGGCAAATCAAAGGAACCGAGTTTGTTTTCCTCTGATAACGAGGACCTGATGACTGAAAGGCTGTTGTGTTTGTTATCCAGTCAGGTTCTGTTAAAAGAGGTCAGTTCATATAGACTGGGATGTATTGTTTTCACTGAAGAAACGTTTGAAATGCATGATCAGTGTTTGAATCGGGTCAGTGCAGAGATCAGAGGCTGACATTCATGAGTGTTTGGAGTCTATTACAGTTTAAGTCTTTGTGTTAAAGTTTCCGATAAACACTTTAAAAATTCCTTGAACAGATCGATCAGGATCCATCTGGAATCAGCGGTTCATGAGAATACTTTGTCTTTATATTGAGATTTTTTGATCTGCCATTAAAGTTCTCGTACTTTGTGACTATTAAAATACTTCAAGAAGTCAATATTTAAGACAGTAGATAAGATAAGTCAGTCGGATCGAGATTCTTCTTCACAACAGACTCGTGTGTGCACACCTGCAGTGCTGTCTGTTGTGTACCTGGAAACACTCCAGACTGGTGGTTAATCACGGTCATTAAGTGTTCAATCACATAGCAGACAACACGACAACTGGGTCGTATAATGTGGCTAAACAGCCTCATTGTTTCCACAACTGCCGTTTTTACGCCCCATGTTTGACGCGATCCATGATTTGATTATTAGGAGTAACAAACCTCTGGTTCTGCAACAACCAGAGAATGAAAGATGAATCAAAAATAGTCAATAAATACAGTTGGAAGAGTTTGTAAAATGTTAAACATAAGAAGTTATAAGAACAACATAGAAGAACGTTTAAACTGGAGTCGGCTTCTCTAGGCTAGAACAAGCTTCTCTAAGCTCTTCATGACCAGAGATGTTAAAGCTACCAGCCGGTAATAGTTGTTGAACTTGGGATTACTCTTATTTGCAACTTAAAGAAGGGATCCAAAGGTAGATTCATGTCAAATCTGGTGCTTGAATTACAAAATGCACGATTTGTCTAAATGATCAACCTAACCAGCCCTAATAAAGAATGAGGAGGTTCATGGTTTAAATCATCCATCTTCTTCGGCTTCATCCAGGACCGGGTCATGGGGGCAGCAGTCTAAGCAAAGATGTCCAGACTTCCCTCTTCCTCCAGCTCCTCTGGGGGGACCCCGAGACGTTTCCAGGCCAGCCGAGAAACATAGTCTCTCCAGCGTGTCCTGGGTCTTCCCCGGGGCCTCCGCCCAGTGGGACATGCCCGGAACACCTCACCAAGGAGGCGTCCAGGAGGCATCCGGACCAGATGCCCGAACCACCTCAACTGGCTCCTCTCAATGAGAAGCAGCTCTACTCCGAGCTCTCTCCGGGTGACCTAGTTTCTCACCCTATCTCTAAGGGAGCGCCCAGCCACCCTCTGGAGGAAACTCATTTCAGCCGCTTGTAGTCGGGATCTTGTTCTTTCGGTCACGACCCAGAGCTCATGACCATAGGTGAGTACTGTAATGAAGATCGACCGGTAAATTGAGAGCTTTGCTTTCTGGCTCAGCTCTCTTTTCACCACAACGGACCGGTACAGCGACCGCAAAATGGCGGACGCCGCTCCAATCCACCTGTCGATCTCACGCTCCGATCTTCGTGAGTAAGACCTCAAGATATTTAAACTCCTCCCCTTGAGACAGGAGCACTCCACCCACTGAGAGAGGACAAACTACCTTTCTCCGGTCCAGAACCATGACCCTCATCCCAGTCGCTTCACACTCAGCTGCAAACCGCTCCAGATCTTTGATCTATTTTAAAATCGTTCCCAATGATCTTTTAATTATAATTAGCCAAAATCTAAAAACCTGTGTCGCATTCTAGGATGTATAGGAGTTCATTAGAAATTCACCTCTGAGTTGTAGGCGGGACTGTAGCCGCGGAAGTAAGCCTCTACTTATTTCCCATGATCCCTCTGTTTACAATCTCTCCCGTTACCTTCCAGACCCTTATGACCCCAACCAAACATTAGCGGTGCAACAAAAATGGCAAGCAATATAGGAGCTATCCAGTTGTCCAGTTTTGATCCAGCTCAGACGAGGAATACAAAGACGTAAATGGATCTATCTGTAAGTGGATGAATCAGAATGGAGCAGGCAGCTACCTAATGACAAGCTTTTTCCAAGTGCATGTTTTTTTCTGGTCCTGATTCACACCAATGTGAATAGAGAAATACTCAGAAATACAATTTTAATCTTCATTTTCTTTATATATGTCCTCCATCATCAGAAAAATGCTACAAGAACACTATATTCCAGACTTTCCTTACTGCTGTAGTGAACTAGATTAAGGATTTCTGCGGGACATTGTTGATCAGTCCTTTATTTTTGTGTTTTCATAGCTGTTGATGGGATAAAGATGAAGATGATGTGGAGTTGAAGAAGAGCAGGATCTCTGAGATCTCCTTGTCTTAACTCCCTGCGACGTTCCTAAAGTTCAGAGTTTGATCCGACTCATGTCAGAGCTCGGTTCAAACAGCAGACAAATCCTCACAGGCAGAGAGAAAGCCTTTCTGTGGTGAAGCTGTTGGGAAATAGTCTTCCTCGCCATCACCAGAGGCTGTACTTCTAATGTTCTTGGCTGAGTGTCTGGCTGCGCCCCCCCTCCTCTGTGAGTTTATGGAGCACTCAGCAGGACGGTGTGTGGCTCTGCTGCCTCTCAGAGACAGAAAAAAAAGATGAGTTATGCGAGAGAGCTCTTTGGCTGTCACTAACTCGGAGCCAGCCTCCCTCCAGGCTTTGTCTGGAGCGGTGCATGTACTCCCTCTGCCAAGCCTGATGGGAGCCAGAGCCAAACAGGTTGTTGCTGGGACAGCAGTGCCCTCTGCTGGCGGCGCCCGCACTGGCCTTCCGTAAACAAACATCCCTGGATAATACTACCAAGGTCTTGTTAGTCTTGTCGAAGGAAATGTGTCAGGGCTCAGAAAAGGTCCCAGAGTATGAATAATTAACTGAGCTTTGTCTTAAAGAAACTTTGAAACAAGCTGCATCCTCACATCCCCTCTTGACCTGTATTCCTGTACGGCGCAGCTTTGAAGTGATGTTTGTTTTCCTCCCTCTCTAGTCTTAAAGCTCTCAGACACGTTTCAGCTTGGAGCCAAACTCTTTGAGTCTCTGGTAAACAAACAGGCAGTTTTATCGCAGCGGCGTTCCCAGGGCTGAGGACTCACAATGATTATTCATAAGGAGTGAAGCCTTAACCCAGATAAGCTGCATGTGCTCGTCATGTTCCTGACCAAGTGCTGGAAAGATGCAAAAGAGGCAAAAAGAGAAGCAGCAGGAGAACACAAGTGGAGCATTAGACCTGTCCAGGCACTAGAATTAGTGAGACGAAACAAAATAAAACATTAAAAAATCCATATTTTATTTTAACTTAAAGTCCTGATTATTTTTTTCTGAATCACTTAGTAACAGTTAAAATGTGAAATTACTGTGTTTATGACTTAAAATTAGATTACAGAACTGTATTTATTTGATTTCATGTGATAAATTATTCAATATTTCTTTTTATATATATATATATTTTAATGTAAACTATGATGAATAATTACTATTAACTTAATAATAAAAATGTAATTTAACTAAAAATAAAACATACTTCAATAATTTAGGGATGAACTATATTAGGATGCCTAATCAATTATATTTTTATTACTTTTGTTAGTGACCACAACTGAACGGCATTTGCAAGTATCAATAAAACAAGATTTTATTTGATCTTTGATATGGTTTAATATTTTCTAACTTTTGAAAATATATACTTTCATTATTCACCTTTTTTTCTGCTTCATTTCATGACACTTTCTGATACATTCATACATTTTCAGACAAACTAATATTTAATGATTTTTTTAAGAATTCATTGTTTACTGCATTTTTTTCACACTGGTATAAAAGTTTTGCTCATTTTTATAGATATGTTGTATGAAAATTTTGAGGTCAGTGTAAAAAAGGCTGTAAACAAAAAGGTTGTTAATCATTTACTTTCAGTAATTGACTAAATTGACTGAATGAACAAATGAAAAATCTGAATCAAATCAATATTTGATGCATTTTCTTTTTTCTTTTTTTCCAAAAGCAAAGGAACAGTCTGAGCAAACATTAAGTAACAGCAATGAGAATGGGTGATTGCAGCACTTAATCGCTCCTGTTATTGTGATTTACAAAAGTAATCTCAGTTAACAGCAAAATAAAACACAAACCATCATGTAAACTAGTTCCGTCATTTCATCATGTTCTTTTAATTATTATCAAAAGGCGTCAGAGTAACCTGCTCATTGCTATTCTTCCTTCTTAAGTTACAACAATGACATTTTAGCATAAAATTAGCATCTTTGCATTTATGCTAGTAGCATGAGCACATGGAGCCGTTTGAGAGACTTAAATGAATATTTTAATTTTAAAATCAAGACGCATTTTTCTTAAAAATACTTTAGGTGACAGGAATGAAAATTTAGATCAACCATTTGTGACTTTGCTAATATTTCTTTAAATACAGAAGGCCATAACTTACCTTTGATCCTGCCATGACCTGAATTTGACCTAAATGACCTCACTTCCTGCAGAAAATGTACCAATTCTTTTAGAGTGGGAAATGTGATGGGGTAATGAGTCGAAACCTGGGGACCGCACTAAAATTGGAATTTTAACCAAAATATAGTGACATTTTTGTATAACTTTTGTCTTATGAGTGCAGATGTGATATAGAGTAAGACTTAAATGCAAAAAGTCTGATTTTGGAGGAATTTTGCTGATGACATATTGTGGTAAAATGTAGGTTTTAGCGGTGGGGACAATCAAGAAATGTTTGATATCAGCTTTTTCTATCCCTTTTAAAAATATTGAA